>NW_028175644.1:12500-19690 GCF_949987555.1 Borostomias antarcticus
ACACACGTGCGCGTGTGTGTGATCTTACCCAGTCCCAGTCTAAAGTCTCCTCTAAGAGCTACAGCAGAGCAGCCTGGTCGCGGTTTGTCCATCGCCTCAAAACGTCATTTCTAGACGGCATCATGCAGTTATAAACATCGGCAGACTACGTGGGATAGGCCTAAGTTTTTGATTGCTTGTTCTCAGAGTTTTGTGGTTGGTTGTTCACATTGGAACACGTGATAGAAGAGGGGTATAAATTTGCGAGCGCTTTTGAGGGTTGGTTGGGCGGGTCAAACAACTTTGGTGAGACAACACCGAGTGCAAATCTAGAGACAAAACTAGCTGGCGAATCTAGCAAACAATGACGTTTTACAAGCAACTAGCAAACAACACTACTAGCTAGCCAACTAGCTCACATTCTTACTGTCATTATTATTAGCTAGCATTAGCTACTGTTCTTATAGCTACTGTTGGCATTAGCTAGCTACAGTAGCGTTAGCTTGCTCATAACGCTAGCTCATAATGCTAGCTAATGCTACGATGCTAGCTAGCTAGCTAGCTATTCACAGTGTTCGTAAATTAGCCTGATCCCTGTGTCCACGTGTATCCCCTGTGTTGATGTGGATGGTGCTTGTGTACACTGTGAATAGCTAGCTAGCTAGCATCGTAGATAATTGCTCAATGCTCGCTGCCCGAGCGCCTCCTGTAACTGTTATGTTGTATGATGCCGTCTAGAAATGACGTTTGGAGGCGATGGACAAACGTCGAATTCTGAAGTCTGCTGGGTGAGACCAGGTTGAGCAGAGAGATGAGAGAAGGAGTGAGACCAGGTTGAGCAGAGAGATGAGAGAAGGAGTGAGACCAGGTTGAGCAGAGAGATGAGAGAAGGAGTGAGACCAGGTTGAGCAGAGAGATGAGAGAAGGAGTGAGACCAGGTTGAGCAGAGAGATGAGAGAAGGACTGATGAGAGAGTTCTGAGTGTCTGATCTGCCACAGAGCTCAGCCACTCAGGGGTGTGTGTGTGTGTGTGTGTGTGTGTGTGTGTGTGTGTGTGTGTGTGTGTGTGTGTGTGTGTGTGTGTTTAATTAGGCTACAGGGAGGTGGAGTAGAAGGGTCCGGGGCTTTCTCTTCTCTTCCGACTCATACCCCTCTTCTGCGCCGTAATTGGGGAGGTCTGTCCACTAGAGCCAGCAAAAGAGCGAGAGATGGACAGAGGGAGGTCTGGAAGAGAGAGAGAGGGAGAGATGGGGGTCTGGAGGAGAGAGAGAGGCAGGTCTGGAGGAGAGAGAGAGGGAGAGAGGGAGGAGAGAGAGATGGAGAGAGGGAGGTCTGGAGGAGAGAGAGAGGGAGAGAGGGAGGTCTGGAGGAGAGAGAGAAGGAGGTCTGGAGGAGAGAGAGATGGAGAGAGGGAGGTCTGGAGGAGGGAGAGAGGGAGGTCTGGAGGAGAGAAAGAGGGAGAGAGGGAGGTCTAGAGGAGAGAGAGAGGGAGAGAGGGAGGTCTAGAGGAGAGAGAGAGGGAGAGAGGGAGGTCTAGAGTAGAGAGAGAGGGAGAGAGGGAGGTCTGGAGGAGAGAGAGGGAGGTCTAGAGGGGAGAGAGAGGGAGAGAGAGGTCTAGAGGAGAGAGAGAGGGAGAGAGGGAGGTCTGGAGGAGAGAGAGAGGGGGAGGTTTGGAGGAGAGAGAAATGGAGAGAGGGAGGTCTGGAAGAGAGAGATGGAGAGAGGGAGGTCTGGAAGAGAGAGATGGAGAGAGGGAGGTCTGGAGGAGAGAGAGATGGAGAGAGGGAGGTGAAGTTGGTGGGGTCTGAAGGTGATGGATGCAGTCATTCATACGTTCTGAGAACAACAGGATGAACTGAGGGAGGGAGGAGGGAGGAGGATGGAGGGATGGAGGGATGTGAAAAGGGACAGAGAGCAAAGGTGTGAAGAGATGGATGGATGGATGGATGGATGGATGGATGGATGGATGGATGGATGGATGGATGGATGGATGGATGGATGGATGGATAGATGGATGGATGGATGGATGGATGGATGGATGGATGGAGGGATGGATGGATGGATTGTACACGCCCTGAATGCAACTGTGTACAGTAGATCTGAATGAAAGTAAATAAAGGCAGTGTTGCCGTAGTTACCTCCGCTCCAGCAAGTGTTTATTTGTCCGTCCGCAAAAACTACCAGACTGATTTTCATGAAAGTCGGTGAAGGGGTGTAGAATGGGCCAATTTAGAACCCCTTACATGCTGGAGTGGATCGAAATCACGGGGCGGGTCCACAAGCTGCCCAAACATGGCCGGTCATTCACCTCCATTCATTTTTTTTTTTTTTTAATTTTTACAACTTTTTGGGAGCCCAAAAAATTCCCTCCATTCATTATCAGTGGGGGGAATTAAAACGTTCATATCTGAATAGGGGAAGGTCACAGAGACACAGGGTTTACGCTGGCATTAAAACCGACCTAACGAATGCAGCGATGCCAACGTGTGCGAGCACAGAGCCTTGACATGCATTCAGGGGCGGAGGTCTGTGCTCTCCGAGCGCCACTTCTAGTTTATGATGTGAATGAAGGTAAATGAAGATGTGTTGATGCTGTTTATGATGTGATGCCGTTGTTGTTGTTGTTCTTGTTGTTGTGTATGAAGGTAAATAAAGACTGTGTTGATGCTGTTGTCCTTTTTGCTTTACTCTCCTAGGAAACGAGGGGGTCGTATTCGATCATTCTGTGGAGACGTCGCATGTTCGAGCAGAACCCTTCCAGGATCTAAGGTAAGTGTGTGTGTGTGTGTGTGTGTGTGTGTGTGTGTGTGTGTGTGTGTGTGTGTGTGTGTGGATCAGGTGAATTAGACGATGAATCAGGCTGTGACCAAGGACATATCTCCTCAACACACACACACACACACACACACACACACAAACCCTGTTCCTTTGACAGTTGTGTATATCTGTGTATGCGTGTGTGTGTGTGTGTATGTGTGTCTGTGTAGCCAGATACTTTATACTGGTGTTGTTTATCTGACGCCTGGGTTAGCCTAGCCTAGCTTTTTTCTTCCTCTTTAAAAAAAAAAATCTTAAAAATATTTATATAAACCAACATCATTACACATACAAATGACTTCTGACATGGGTAATGTGTTTTCAAGTACTGTTTAGGTTGTTGTTATACCTCTCTGTACACCTAAAACAAAAACAATACTGGAAATAAACACATAGAAACACTAACTTTTTTGTAGTTTGAAATGCTTGTTACACTGAATATCCCTGATAATCAATCAATAAATAAATACAACTTAATAAACACTTCACAAAGAGGCTAGGTGTCGATGATAAAACAAAATGGCTACTTGTTTCCAGATATTAGCCATGGTCACTTTTACAATGATATATTTACACCTTTATACATCTCGACACATTCAATACACCATCTAGAATAATTCTAGAACTACTCGTCTAGAGTAACAAGTTCCAACAGCTATCATCCCTGCAAAATAAATCTTCAAAAATCAGTGGGGTATTGCGTAAGAGGCACCACGACTGTACTGTATATTATCAAGGCCAAGATCTTTGCTATCGTCATCCAGCTTAAGCCCACTTGGCCTTTTTTTCTCTGTGTATATCCATAATTAAAACGCATAATTCTCTCAGACAATGAACTCAGCGATATTGAATTCTTGTTCAAATACTGAAACACAAGCTTTAACTCATACTGCACCTCTCCTCCTAGCAGGTCATGCATTATATATCTACAGGGTAGCTGTTTGAAGTATGGAACAACTGGAGGGGATTGAGCAGGCAGTCTCGTTTGACACCAAATGTTGAGCAGGATTTTCTTGAATGGCACGAACGTGTTCTACATGAAGGTCTTTTGAACGTCGAGTTAAACCTGGATGATCTTCACTAAAAACCGACTGCAACTCACTCTTATCAGTTAAACAAAATCTACAATAAGTTGCACTAAATGATTCAACAAAATCAAAAAAGGCCATGTAAAGCTAAATTGTCTCCCATTACCTGAAAAACTGAACTCTTCGAAGGTGTAGCTGAAAAGGGCAACTGCATTCCTCCAGTCTCAAAAGTCTTCAGATCCTCAACAAGTGGCTTTAGAATTGGCTCAAACCCATATTTATTTAGGTCATCTGAGTGGAAGGGGGCTAGATGAATGTTCATCAACACACAATTAAGCTTTGGCGGCAAATTTCTCAAAATAAAATAAATACATCCACGTTTTTTTTAGGTACCTCTTTGCTCAACCATTTTCTGACAATAGCTTTTTTACCCGCGATTGACATGATGCTCAACATATGTTTATCCCCAAGTCCTCTAAATCCTATATCCAATTTACCCAAGTATAGTACCTCAGATGTAACTGAGAGGTCTATCTTCACTATTTTATCCATGCATGTCTTCAGTTCTGGCCAGTAACATCCCATACGGGGGCGACCCCGAAATATATGGAAATGATCAGCTCTTCCTGCAGTGCATAACCTCCAGCACCTTGTATCATGATATTTGTTTCTGTGTTATAAAGATTCTTGTGATGTTCTTCCATCCATGATCTCTCTACATTTGCCTCCTTCTCCCATTTTGTTAGTCTACAGTTTCCTAAGTTAGCATAGCTAGGCATTACCTACAGTGTTCAGTCCCATAGCATACAATGAGTGTAGAGTCCCATCGGTTAGCGTAGCTTAGCGTAGCATACTGGGCAATGAGTGTAGAGTCCCATCGGTTAGCGTAGCTTAGCGTAGCATACTGGGCAATGAGTGTAGAGTCCCATCGGTTAGCGCAGCTTAGCGTAGCATTCTGGGCAATAAATGTAGAGTGCCATCGGTTAGCGTAGCTTAGCGTAAGCAAATGAGGCAGACTCACTCAGACAGATTGTGTCTTGTCAAAGCAGATTTGTTTGGAGGGAACTGGAGAGAAGGAGGGATGGAAGGATGGACGGATGGAGGGATGCGAGACCATTTCACTGCATCTCTCTCCTCTCTAGTGCAGCACATCAAACCAATTACTCTCTCTCTCTCTCTCTGTCACACACACACACACACACACAGACACACATGCTTGGCTCTCTCTCCCGCTCATTAATTGTTTAATGGGACAGTGGTGAACGTGAATGAATCCAATTGGTTTCCTTTTTTTTGATGGTTTTATTGTACAGAACATTCATTTTGCTCATATTCAACAGAGGATGGAAGTCAATATCCTTCGCTAAGTACACCCCCTCCTCTCTCTCTCCCTCCCTCTCTCCACCTCTCTCTCTCCCTCTCTCCACCTCTCTCTCCCTCCCTCCACCTCTCTATCTCTCTCTCTCACCCTCTCTCCACCCCTCTCTCTCCATGTCTCTCTGTCTTTCTCTCCATCTTTCTCTCTGTCCTCTCTCTCCACCTGTCTATATATCTCTCTACTGTATCTCTCTCCATGTCTCTCTCTCCATCTCTTTCTGTCTCTCTCTGGCTCCATCTCTCTCTCTCTCTCTCTCTCTCTCTCTCTCTCTCTCCCTCTCCCTGTGGGTTTAAACAGTACCAGATTATGCAGTGAAGGTAAATGGAACATGTAATGACCTGATGGAGACTGTTGGAAGCTAATGATGTATGATATGGCTTAACACGGGGAAGGAGGAAGAGGGAGGGAGGGGGAGAGAGATGGAGAGAGGAGGTAGGGAGAAAGAAGGGGGGAGAGAGAGGGAGAGAGAGATAGAGAGAGAGAGAGAGAGAGAGAGAGAAGTTGAGGTGATGATGATAACGACTCCACAGTGAAAAGTCGTTCCTGGAACCTCAGACGTTAAGCTGCAGGCCAAACTGGAGGTGCTGTCGCTGGAGATACTCAGATTTGATCGCCATTATTAGCAGGACAAAAGGGAATCAGAGACGGAAGGAAGGATTCTCTTGTCAGAAAGAGAGAGGAAGTCAAATAGTGGCCAACATTTGGAGATAACTGAGAGAGAGGAAGTCACAGAGCAGAGTCAGAGAGAGAGGGAGAGAGAAAGAGTCAGAGACAGTCAGAGAGAGAGAGAGATGGAGAGAGAGAGAGAGAGAGATGGAGAGAGAGATGACGATTGAAAGAGTCGTAGGCAGAGTCAGAGAGAGATAGAGAGAGAGAAGGAGATGGAGAGAGAGAGATGGAGTAAGTGTTACTGTCATTGCCTGCTGGGTAGCAGGGTAACGAGATGGACATTGATCAGGTGACAGGAAGCTGGCGGTGTGAGGTCACCACAGGCACCCACAAAGCCTACAGATGGCACAGGAAGAGAGAGGATCGCTGTCAACACCCCTCACCCCCCCCCCCCTCCGTGAAAGACAGAAAGAAAGAAAGAAAGAAAGAAAGAAAGAAAGAAAGAAAGAAAGAAAGAAAGAAAGAAAGAAAGAAAGAAAGAAAGAAAGAAAGAAAGAAAGAAAGAAAGAGAGAGAGGAAGAGAGAGAGGGAAGAGATAACCATGGTCAATAACCATCACAGCCCCTCCAGAGAGCTCTGCACCCGACAGTGTTCTCATCTTCTCTCTCCCATCCCTACCTCCTTCTCTCCTCCCTCCCGCCTCTCTCCCTCCTCCCCTCTCTCCTCCCTCTCTCCTCCCTCCCTCCTCCCTCTCTCCTCCCTCTCTCCTCCCTCCCTCCTCCCTCTCTCTCCTCCCTCTCCCACCCCTATCTCCCTCCTCCCACCCCTACCTCCCTCTCTCCTCCCTCCCTCCTCCCTCTCTCCTCCCTCTCTCCTCCCTCCCTCCTCCCTCTCTCTCTTCCCTCTCTCCCACCCCTACGTCCCTTTCTCTCCTCCCTCCCTCCTTCCTTCACCCCCTTCATCCATCTATCTATCTATCTATCTATCTATCTATCTATCTATCTATCTATCTATCTATCTATCTATCTATCTATCTATCTATCTCTACAGGTATCTATCTACCTACCTCTCTGTCTGTCTATCTATCTATCTATCTATCTATCTATCTATCTATCTATCTATCTATCTATCTATCTATCTATCTATCTATCTATCTATCTATCTATCTATCTATCTATCTATCTATCTATCTATCCCTCCATCCTCCATCTCTAACACTCATCCATCCACTTAGCTTTTCAGTTTTAAACTCTTGGCTCTGGGTCGATTCCAGGCCCAAGTTTTTGTGAAGCGAGTTCAAAGCCGGCAGCCTAGTTAGTTTAAAAGGGAGTTGTTGGAAAGAGTTTGGTCCACAGAGAGCTCTCACCCTATAGTAGCAG
>NW_028175643.1:0-2500 GCF_949987555.1 Borostomias antarcticus
CCTGCTTCAAACTACCTGCTTCAAACTACAGGCAGCTCAGATGAACCCATGAAGGTCTTTTGATGGATTGATGGATTCTCCTCCAGTTGGTCAACAGCCCACTATCCCATAATAGAGTCACATCAATGATGCCAGACAGAGTCAGACCTGTCAGATAGAGTCAGACCCAGTATTGTCAGATAGAGTCAAAGATAGGATAGAGTCAGACCTATGTCAAAGTCAGACCAACCATGTCAAAGTCAGACCAACCATGTCAGATAGAGTCAGACCTGTCAGATAGAGTCAGACCTGTCAGATAGAGTCAGACCAACCATGTCAGATAGAGTCAGACCTGTCAGATAGAGTCAGACCTGTTAGATAGAGTCAGACCAACCATGTCAGATAGAGTCAGACCTGTCAGATAGAGTCAGACCTGTCAGATAGAGTCAGACCTGTCAGATAGAGTCAGACCTGTCAGATAGAGTCAGACCAACCATGTCAGATAGAGTCAGACCTGTCAGATAGAGTCAGACCAACAATGTCAGATAGAGTCAGAGCTGTCAGATAGAGTCAGACCAAGAATGTCAGATAGAGTCAGAGCTGTCAGATAGAGTCAGACCAACTATGTCAGATAGAGTCAGACCAACTATGTCAGATAGAGTCAGACATGTCAGATAGAGTCAGACCAGCTTCAGTACATGTCTTCTCAGATAGGGTCATGCAGACAGCTGTACAGGCCTGTAGGGGGGGGGGGGGGGGGGGGGTTGGGCGTAGATGGGGACAGACAGAGGCTGTATCTCAGTGCTCTGGGTCAGGGTGTGCTTTCCTGCATGGCAGACCCCAGAGACACACAGCCGCTGGAGCAGTGTGTGTGTGTGTGTGTGTGTGTGTGTCAGTACAGTATGTGTGTCTGTACAATATGTATGTGTGTGTGTGTGTCTGTACAATATGTATGTGTGTGTGTGTGTGTGTGTGTGTGTGTGTCTGTACAATATGTATGTGTGTGTGTGTGTACGGTATGTGTGTGTGTCATATCCTCCACACAGCAGTGACATCATCAGACAAACGCCCGGAGAACAATGGCTGCCCAGTGACGTGAGGCGGAACTGTCCAAGCTGTCTCTGTCCCTGCTCATGAGTTCCCAGTCACAACCTCAGGACAACGCTCTGGCAACACTCAGCCTCTTAGCTCCTGTCATGATTCTAACAAGACAAGGCAGAGGGTAGTGACACACACGCACGCGCACACACACACACACACACACACACACACACCAATTGCTCTTGGGCGTCACCCTGTCCCCCTCAGGAGAACTCTGATGTCACGTAAATACATTTGGAACAGGAAATGGTTACACAAGAAGCAGGAAGTGGCGTCCCAGGCGTGCCAGGCTGTGTGTGTGTGTGTGCGCGTGTGTGTGTGCGTGTGTGAGGCGGAGGAAAAGGGATATCAGGAAGACAGCGAATGATGAAAAACTGCAGCATTCCTGACGCGGGGGCCTTGGGCTCGACTGAAACTCCAAATTTAGCCTGTTACCGTGGGGATGGAAAATCTCTCACTTCTATCAGGAAACGGGAGCCTTTAGGCCCAATGGGAGAAAGTGTGTGTGTAGGGTGTGTTTACTGTACGAATACCTGTGTTCCTATGTGTGTGTGTGTGTGTGTGAGAGAGAGAGAGAGAGAGAGAGAGAGAGAGAGAGAAACTGTTTGATTATCTTTGGCATGTTTTTAACCTCTCTACGGTATGGCCTCTTCTCACATGCAGACTTCCACTTCCATTTCTGCCAACAAGCTCTAGAATAATAACTGACTCTGACACACGCTTTCCTTCAGTCTCAGAAAAGAGGGCCTCCATGCAGAACCCCAAAAGGTGCAGTTTGGCCAAAATGCTTCTGTCTAACCACAAAACGGGTTCTCCACACCCTTATTACACAGGGTTCTGCTACAGAGTCAAATGGGTCTACACAGCAAAGTTATCTAATACCCAAAAGGAGTCCAACTGACCTGAAAAAGTCTTCCTGGACCCGTTTTACAGAGGGCTCCGCCAGGGTTAGAAACAGCTCTACACGCCGCCCAGTTTCCTGAGCGTCCGTCCTCTCTCTCTATGACCAGGCGGCCCCTGAGAACACATCCTAACCCTAACCCCGCCGGTCACACACCAGGCCTGCTCCAGATCTGATCGAGACGATTGGCTGGCAGCCGAATGGGCCCCTGGCAACCGCAGAAGTAAACAAGGAAGCGGCCTAGCGACGGGCCAAAGTTAAACGCCATCAAAGACGGGCGTGAGTGTAAACAGGAATCCCTCATTGTTCTGTGGAATGACACCGTCAGGAGAGGAGAAGCAGAGAATGAATGGAATCTAATGGACGAAGGCCATAGTGAGGCAGATCCATACGCCTGGCTAAGTGCTGCTGCGCGCTCTAGATTCATTCTGCCGCTGGAATTTTCCACTGGAGGAGCCGGCCAGCCCTGTCAGAGGCCCCCGAGAAGAAGGGCCAGCCCTGTCAGAGGCCCCCGAGAAG
>NW_028175643.1:10000-11933 GCF_949987555.1 Borostomias antarcticus
TTCTAATCCTCCCTACAGCATTTTTGTCTGTACATAGTTTAGCGAGCAAATCCCCTCTCCCCCAGACAGCGAGACAGAGCACGGTAATTACTCCTTTATCCAGCCTGTCCATCCCATTTAAGGCTTCTTCTCTTTTCATCTCTCTGTCCTATCCTCCTCTCCCTCTTCTCCCTACCACATAAGCCCTGGAGCCCTGCTGCACTGGTGTGAGTGTGTGTGAGTGTGAGTGTGAGTGTGTGTGTGTGTGTGTGTGTGCATGTGGGAGGTCCACATCACGACGTCGCTCAGATATGAAGTCATCGCCGGTGTTAATGACATCATAAATCAGGCACTGTGCCCCACAGTGTTGAGGATGGGAGAGAGGAGGTGGAGAGGAAGAGAGGGAGGACAGAGGGAAGAGTTAGAGAGGAGGACATGGGGAGGACGAGGAGGAGGAGAGGGGAGGAGAGGAGGGAGAGAGGAGGAGTAGAGGAGGGAGAGAGGAGGGAGAGGAGGAGAGGAGAGGAGGGACAGAGGAGGAGAGGAGAAGAGGAGGAAGAGAGGAGGAGTAGAGGAGGGAGAGAGGAGGGAGAGAGGAGGAGAGGAGTAGAGAGGAGGGAGAGGAGGAAAGGAGGAGGAGGGAGAGGAGGAGAGGAGGAGGAGAGGAGGAGGGAGAGGAGGAGGGACAGGAGGAGTAGAGGAGGGAGAGGGGAGGAGTAGAGGAGGGAGAGAGGAGGAGAGGAGGAGGGAGAGAGGATGGAGAGGAGGAGAGGAGGAGGAGGGAGAGGAGGAGAGGAGGAGGAGAGGAGGAGAGGAGGGAGAGAGGAGGAATAGAGGAGGGAGAGAGGATGGAGAGAGGAGGAGAGGAGGTAGAGAGGAGGGAGAGGAGGAAAGGAGGAGGAGGGAGAGGAGGAGAGGAGGAGGAGAGAGAGGAGGAGGGACAGAGGAGTAGAGGAGGGAGAGGGGAGGAGTAGAGGAGGGAGAGAGGAGGAGTAGAGGAGGGAGAGAGGATGGAGAGGAGGAGAGGAGGAGGAGGGAGAGGAGGAGAGGAGGAGGAGAGGAGGAGAGGAGGAGAGGAGGGAGAGAGGAGGAATAGAGGAGGGAGAGAGGATGGAGAGGAGTAGAGGAGGAGGAGAGGAGAGGAGGATGAGGAGGAGAGGAGGAAGGAGAGGAGGAGGTAGAAGTAGAGAAGGAGGAGGGAGAGGAGGATGAGGAGGAGGGGTTGTGTGAGCTGGCGCGCAGCATGGTCAGACGAGAGCAGCGGAGAGGCTGGTGTGTGTGAGACGCGTGGTGAGGCTGGTGTGTGTGAGACGCGTGGTGAGGCTGGTGTGTGTGAGACGCGTGGTGAGGCTGGTGTGTGTGAGACGCGTGGTGAGGCTGGTGTGTGTGAGACGTGTGGCCTGGCATCTTCCTCACACACTCTCTCCATCTCTCTCTCTCTCTCTCCATCTCTCTCTCCATCTCTCTCTCTCTCTCTCTCTCTCTCTCTCTCTCCATCTCTCTCTCCATCTCTCTCTCTCTCTCTTTCTGTTTATCTTTCCCTCCTCTCTCACAGACTCACTCTGTATTATGACTCTCACACACAAGCTTGATACCAACACAGTTCATACACACACAAACAGCCTAGTCGCTGGCTGGTAACGCCACTGGCCCCGACTACTACAACCATGCAGCCAACAGAGCTCCCGATTGGCTGAATCTTTCTGGGGAATATTCTCTTCCACTGTTGTCGTGGAAACAGCCGAGAATAGGGGACAGAAATGGAATAAGTGTGATTCCTCTTTATTCCAAAGAGAGATAGAGAGTCAGAGAGAGAGAGAGAGAGAGAGAGAGAGAGAGAGAGAGAGAGAGAGAGAGAGAGAGGGAGAGAGAGGGAGAGAGAGAGAGAGGGAGAGAGAGAGGGGGGGGGGGGGGAGAAGGAATCCCTGACAGGAGGGCTTTCATTAAGAAGGCT
>NW_028175642.1:10000-11183 GCF_949987555.1 Borostomias antarcticus
CGCTCCGAGATGCTTATCAAAGCCGTAAAACCTTTAGTCCGCAGGGGTCAGAGTAGGGGTCACTAGGTTTCACACAGGCTATCATGGAAACCCAGCCACCTCTACTAATGACCGTTCCACGTGGTAAAGATGCACACAGATAACGCGCACACACACACACACACATCTTTTTCCACATCTCCCCCCAGATAGCAAGCGGATGTGTAATAATTCTGGGCCATATATAGGCTGGAACTAAGCCACAAGGGCCAGATCTGGCCTGTATATGGCTCAGATCCGCTTGCTATCTTCGCCAACACCACTAAACCCCAAATTATATCCATTACCCATCCACCAAGTCTTCAGACACAACTTTGATCCCAAAGAAAGAGACTAAAGCGAACTGGGTCCGGTAAATGCATTAAAAGAGATCCCAGATCATTCCAATGTGAAACAGAAGTTGTATGAAACCCTGGGAGACAAAAACACTCCGGATAAACAGGCCTAAGAACAGAATGCCTGTGGGCTTGGCGTCATCAGCACATCACCACAGATTAAATTCATAGCATTGTGGGGTTGGGTTCCTTGCAGCCCAGTTCACAAGAAATAATCTGCCTTTCTACATGACTGAACCAGAAAATACGTGACTGGAATTCCTCAACGTCGACAGAGATAGGTTTGAGCCAGTTTAAAGATTCAACATCCAATCGAGAATCGAAATGTACCATAATATGTTGACTGGAGGCGATTAGACATTCTGATTCAGTATTTTCCTCCAACTGCGCACATCGCTTCTGTTACAATAGGCTACTTACGACACTGTCACGTTGACTATTATAAAATCAATTAGCTTACATTATTTGTTGATGCTGTTATAATCAATTCATGAATATGCATGAGCGCAGCAAGCCTCGAATAATTAACCGGAAAGGAAAACTGAATGGAAAGATGACGCAGAGGACATGGTCCAGGTACCCCACTTTGACGCGCTGATTGGACAAAAGCCCCAATGGGATTTCCAGGCGGGCATAATGGCATTCCTCAGACCCCAGAGTGCTATAAAAGCGACCCGTGCATTACACCCAGGCATTCAGGCGAACGACCCACAGCAGCGAGGGAAATACGCATCAGCATCCTCGACCTCGAAGAAAAATGCTCGCTAAGTTCGGCTTGGTCGCGCTCCTCCTGGCGCTGGGAGGAACCG
>NW_028175641.1:0-264000 GCF_949987555.1 Borostomias antarcticus
CATAGTTGGGATGGACAGTAGCTAGCGCATTGGTTTCATAGTAGCATAGTTGGGATGGACAGTAGCTAGCGCATTGGTTTGATAGTAGCATAGTTGGGATGGACTGTAGCTAGCGCATTGGTTTGATAGTAGCATTGTTGGGATGGACATTAGCTAGCGCATTGGTTTGATAGTAGCATAGTTGGGATGGACAGTAGCTATTACATTGGTTTGATAGCATAGTTGGGATGGACAGTAGCTAGCACATTGGTTTGATAGCATCATAGTTGGGATGGACAGTAGCTAGCGCATTGGTTTGATAGTAGCATAGTTGGGATGGACAGTAGCTAGCGCATTGGTTTGATAGTAGCATAGTTGGGATGGACAGTAGCTATTACATTGGTTTGATAGCATAGTTGGGATGGACAGTAGCTAGCACATTGGTTTGATAGCATCATAGTTGGGATGGACAGTAGCTAGCGCATTGGTTTGATAGTAGCATAGTTGGGATGGACAGTAGCTAGCACATTGGTTTGATAGTAGCATAGTTGGGATGGACTGTAGCAAGCGCATTGGTTTGATAGTAGCATAGTTGGAATGGACAGTAGCTAGCGCATTGGTTTGATAGTAGAATAGTTGGGATGGACAGTAGCTAGCACATTGGTTTGATAGTAGCATAGTTGGGATGGACAGTAGCTATTACATTGGTTTGATAGCATAGTTGGGATGGACAGTAGCTAGCACATTGGTTTGATAGCATCATAGTTGGGATGGACAGTAGCTAGCGCATTGGTTTGATAGTAGCATAGTTGGGATGGACAGTAGCTAGCGCATTGGTTTGATAGTAGCATAGTTGGGATGGACAGTAGCTATTACATTGGTTTGATAGTAGAATAGTTGGGATGGACAGTAGCTAGCACATTGGTTTGATAGCATCATAGTTGGGATGGACAGTAGCTAGCGCATTGGTTTGATAGTAGCATAGTTGGGATGGACAGTAGCTAGCGCATTGGTTTGATAGCATCATAGTTGGGATGGACAGTAGCTAGCGCATTGGTTTGATAGTAGCATAGTTGGGATGGACAGTAGCTAGCGCATTGGTTTGATAGTAGCATAGTTGGGATGTACAGTAGCTAGCACATAGGTTTGATAGCATTGTTGGGATGGACAGTAGCTAGCACATTGGTTTGATAGTAGCATAGTTGGGATGGACAGTAGCTAGCACATTGGTTTGATAGTAGCATAGTTGGGATGGACAGTAGCTAGCGCATTGGTTTGATAGTAGCATAGTTGGGATGTACAGTAGCTAGCACATAGGTTTGATAGCATTGTTGGGATGGACAGTAGATAGCACATTGGTTTGATTGTAGCATAGTTGGGATGGACAGTAGCTAGCACATTGGTTTGATAGTAGCATAGTTGGGATGGACAGTAGCTAGCACATTGGTTTGATAGCATCATAGTTGGGATGGACAGTAGCTAGCGCATTGGTTTCATAGTAGCATAGTTGGGATGGACAGTAGCTAGCGCATTGGTTTGATAGTAGCATAGTTGGGATGGACTGTAGCTAGCGCATTGGTTTGATAGTAGCATTGTTGGGATGGACAGTAGATAGCACATTGGTTTGATTGTAGCATAGTTGGGATGGACAGTAGCTAGCACATTGGTTTGATAGTAGCATAGTTGGGATGGACAGTAGCTAGCACATTGGTTTGATCGTAGCATTGTTGGGATTTAGCTAGCACAGGTTTGATAGTAGCATAGTTGGGATGTACAGTAGCTAGCACATTGGTTTGATAGTAGCATAGTTGGGATGTACAGTAGCTAGCACATTGGTTTGATAGTAGCATAGTTGGGATGGACAGTAGCTAGCACATTGGTTTGATAGTAGCATAGTTGGGATGGACAGTAGCTAGCACATTGGTTTGATAGTAGCATAGTTGGGATGTACAGTAGCTAGCACATAGGTTTGATAGCATTGTTGGGATGGACAGTAGATAGCACATTGGTTTGATTGTAGCATAGTTGGGATGGACAGTAGCTAGCACATTGGTTTGATAGTAGCATAGTTGGAATGGACAGTAGCTAGCACATTGGTTTGATAGCATCATAGTTGGGATGGACAGTAGCTAGCGCATTGGTTTGATAGTAGCATAGTTGGGATGGACATTAGCTAGCGCATTGGTTTGATAGTAGCATAGTTGGGATGGACAGTAGCTATTACATTGGTTTGATAGCATAGTTGGGATGGACAGTAGCTAGCACATTGGTTTGATAGCATCATAGTTGGGATGGACAGTAGCTAGCGCATTGGTTTGATAGTAGCATAGTTGGGATGGACAGTAGCTAGTGCATTGGTTTGATAGTAGCATAGTTGGGATGGACAGTAGCTATTACATTGGTTTGATAGCATAGTTGGGATGGACAGTAGCTAGCACATTGGTTTGATAGCATCATAGTTGGGATGGACAGTAGCTAGCGCATTGGTTTGATAGTAGCATAGTTGGGATGGACAGTAGCTAGCACATTGGTTTGATAGTAGCATAGTTGGGATGGACTGTAGCAAGCGCATTGGTTTGATAGTAGCATAGTTGGAATGGACAGTAGCTAGCGCATTGGTTTGATAGTAGAATAGTTGGGATGGACAGTAGCTAGCACATTGGTTTGATAGTAGCATAGTTGGGATGGACAGTAGCTATTACATTGGTTTGATAGCATAGTTGGGATGGACAGTAGCTAGCACATTGGTTTGATAGCATCATAGTTGGGATGGACAGTAGCTAGCGCATTGGTTTGATAGTAGCATAGTTGGGATGGACAGTAGCTAGCACATTGGTTTGATAGCATCATAGTTGGGATGGACAGTAGCTAGCGCATTGGTTTCATAGTAGCATAGTTGGGATGGACAGTAGCTAGCGCATTGGTTTGATAGTAGCATAGTTGGGATGGACTGTAGCTAGCGCATTGGTTTGATAGTAGCATTGTTGGGATGGACAGTAGATAGCACATTGGTTTGATTGTAGCATAGTTGGGATGGACAGTAGCTAGCACATTGGTTTGATAGTAGCATAGTTGGGATGGACAGTAGCTAGCACATTGGTTTGATCGTAGCATTGTTGGGATTTAGCTAGCACAGGTTTGATAGTAGCATAGTTGGGATGTACAGTAGCTAGCACATTGGTTTGATAGTAGCATAGTTGGGATGTACAGTAGCTAGCACATTGGTTTGATAGTAGCATAGTTGGGATGGACAGTAGCTAGCACATTGGTTTGATAGTAGCATAGTTGGGATGGACAGTAGCTAGCACATTGGTTTGATAGTAGCATAGTTGGGATGTACAGTAGCTAGCACATAGGTTTGATAGCATTGTTGGGATGGACAGTAGATAGCACATTGGTTTGATTGTAGCATAGTTGGGATGGACAGTAGCTAGCACATTGGTTTGATAGTAGCATAGTTGGAATGGACAGTAGCTAGCACATTGGTTTGATAGTAGCATAGTTGGGATGGACAGTAGCTAGCACATTGGTTTGATAGCATCATAGTTGGGATGGACAGTAGCTAGCGCATTGGTTTGATAGTAGCATAGTTGGGATGGACATTAGCTAGCGCATTGGTTTGATAGTAGCATAGTTGGGATGGACAGTAGCTATTACATTGGTTTGATAGCATAGTTGGGATGGACAGTAGCTAGCACATTGGTTTGATAGCATCATAGTTGGGATGGACAGTAGCTAGCGCATTGGTTTCATAGTAGCATAGTTGGGATGGACAGTAGCTAGCGCATTGGTTTGATAGTAGCATAGTTGGGATGGACTGTAGCTAGCGCATTGGTTTGATAGTAGCATTGTTGGGATGGACAGTAGATAGCACATTGGTTTGATTGTAGCATAGTTGGGATGGACAGTAGCTAGCACATTGGTTTGATAGTAGCATAGTTGGGATGGACAGTAGCTAGCACATTGGTTTGATCGTAGCATTGTTGGGATTTAGCTAGCACAGGTTTGATAGTAGCATAGTTGGGATGTACAGTAGCTAGCACATTGGTTTGATAGTAGCATAGTTGGGATGTACAGTAGCTAGCACATTGGTTTGATAGTAGCATAGTTGGGATGGACAGTAGCTAGCACATTGGTTTGATAGTAGCATAGTTGGGATGGACAGTAGCTAGCACATTGGTTTGATAGTAGCATAGTTGGGATGTACAGTAGCTAGCACATAGGTTTGATAGCATTGTTGGGATGGACAGTAGATAGCACATTGGTTTGATTGTAGCATAGTTGGGATGGACAGTAGCTAGCACATTGGTTTGATAGTAGCATAGTTGGAATGGACAGTAGCTAGCACATTGGTTTGATAGTAGCATAGTTGGGATGGACAGTAGCTAGCACATTGGTTTGATAGCATCATAGTTGGGATGGACAGTAGCTAGCGCATTGGTTTGATAGTAGCATAGTTGGGATGGACATTAGCTAGCGCATTGGTTTGATAGTAGCATAGTTGGGATGGACAGTAGCTATTACATTGGTTTGATAGCATAGTTGGGATGGACAGTAGCTAGCACATTGGTTTGATAGCATCATAGTTGGGATGGACAGTAGCTAGCGCATTGGTTTGATAGTAGCATAGTTGGGATGGACAGTAGCTAGCGCATTGGTTTGATAGTAGCATAGTTGGGATGGACAGTAGCTATTACATTGGTTTGATAGCATAGTTGGGATGGACAGTAGCTAGCACATTGGTTTGATAGCATCATAGTTGGGATGGACAGTAGCTAGCGCATTGGTTTGATAGTAGCATAGTTGGGATGGACAGTAGCTAGCACATTGGTTTGATAGTAGCATAGTTGGGATGGACTGTAGCAAGCGCATTGGTTTGATAGTAGCATAGTTGGAATGGACAGTAGCTAGCGCATTGGTTTGATAGTAGAATAGTTGGGATGGACAGTAGCTAGCACATTGGTTTGATAGTAGCATAGTTGGGATGGACAGTAGCTATTACATTGGTTTGATAGCATAGTTGGGATGGACAGTAGCTAGCACATTGGTTTGATAGCATCATAGTTGGGATGGACAGAAGCTAGCGCATTGGTTTGATAGTAGCATAGTTGGGATGGACAGTAGCTAGCACATTGGTTTGATAGTAGCATAGTTGGGATGGACAGTAGCTAGCACATTGGTTTGATGGATGGACAGTAGCTAGCACATAGGTTTGATAGCATTGTTGGGATGGACAGTAGATAGCACATTGGTTTGATTGTAGCATAGTTGGGATGGACAGTAGCTAGCACATTGGTTTGATAGTAGCATTGTTGGGATGGACAGTAGCTAGCACATTGGTTTGATAGTAGCATAGTTGGGATGGACAGTAGCTAGCACATTGGTTTGATAGTAGCATAGTTGGGATGGACAGTAGCTAGCACATTGGTTTGATAGTAGCATAGTTGGGATGGACAGTAGCTTGCAAGTTGGTTTGATAGTAGTATAGTTGGGATGGACAGTAGCTAGCACATTGGTTTGATAGCATCATAGTTGGGATGGACAGTAGCTAGCGCATTGGTTTGATAGTAGTGTAGTTGGGATGTACAGTAGCTAGCACATAGGTTTGATAGCATTGTTGGGATGTACAGTAGATAGCACATTGGTTTGATTGTAGCATAGTTGGGATGGACAGTAGCTAGCACATTGGTTTGATAGTAGCATAGTTGGGATGGACAGTAGCTAGCGCATTGGTTTGATAGTAGCATAGTTGGGATGGACTGTAGCTAGCGCATTGGTTTGATTGTAGCATCATTGGGATGGACAGTAGCTAGCACATTGGTTTGATAGTAGCATAGTTGGGATGGACAGTAGCTAGCACATTGGTTTGATAGTAGCATAGTTGGGATGGACAGTAGCTAGCACATTGGTTTGATAGTAGCATAGTTGGGATGGACAGTAGCTAGCACATTGGTTTGATAGTAGCATAGTTGGGATGGACAGTAGCTAGCACATTGGTTTGATAGCATCATAGTTGGGATGGACAGTAGCTAGGGCATTGGTTTGATAGTAGCATAGTTGGGATGGACAGTAGCTAGCGCATTGGTTTGATAGTAACATAGTCGGGATGGACTGTAGCTAGCGCATTGGTTTGATAGTAGCATAGTTGGGATGGACTGTAGCTAGCGCATTGGTTTGATAGTAGCATAGTTGGAATGGACAGTAGCTAGCGCATTGGTTTGATAGTAGCATAGTTGGGATGGACAGTAGCTATTACATTGGTTTGATAGCATAGTTGGGATGGACAGTAGCTAGCACATTGGTTTGATAGTAACATAGTTGGGATGGACAGTAGCTAGCACATTGGTTTGATAGTAGCATAGTTGGGATGGACAGTAGTTAGCACATTGGTTTGATAGTAGCATAGTTGGGATGGACAGTAGCTAGCACATTGGTTTGATAGTAGCATAGTTGGGATGGACAGTAGCTAGCACATTGGTTTGATAGTAGCATAGTTGGGATGGACAGTAGCTAGCACATTGGTTTGATAGCATCATAGTTGGGATGGACAGTAGCTAGCGCATTGGTTTCATAGTAGCATAGTTGGGATGGACAGTAGCTAGCGCATTGGTTTGATAGTAGCATAGTTGGGATGGACTGTAGCTAGCGCATTGGTTTGATAGTAGCATTGTTGGGATGGACAGTAGATAGCACATTGGTTTGATTGTAGCATAGTTGGGATGGACAGTAGCTAGCACATTGGTTTGATAGTAGCATAGTTGGGATGGACAGTAGCTAGCACATTGGTTTGATCGTAGCATTGTTGGGATTTAGCTAGCACAGGTTTGATAGTAGCATAGTTGGGATGTACAGTAGCTAGCACATTGGTTTGATAGTAGCATAGTTGGGATGTACAGTAGCTAGCACATTGGTTTGATAGTAGCATAGTTGGGATGGACAGTAGCTAGCACATTGGTTTGATAGTAGCATAGTTGGGATGGACAGTAGCTAGCACATTGGTTTGATAGTAGCATAGTTGGGATGTACAGTAGCTAGCACATAGGTTTGATAGCATTGTTGGGATGGACAGTAGATAGCACATTGGTTTGATTGTAGCATAGTTGGGATGGACAGTAGCTAGCACATTGGTTTGATAGTAGCATAGTTGGAATGGACAGTAGCTAGCACATTGGTTTGATAGTAGCATAGTTGGGATGGACAGTAGCTAGCACATTGGTTTGATAGCATCATAGTTGGGATGGACAGTAGCTAGCGCATTGGTTTGATAGTAGCATAGTTGGGATGGACATTAGCTAGCGCATTGGTTTGATAGTAGCATAGTTGGGATGGACAGTAGCTATTACATTGGTTTGATAGCATAGTTGGGATGGACAGTAGCTAGCACATTGGTTTGATAGCATCATAGTTGGGATGGACAGTAGCTAGCGCATTGGTTTGATAGTAGCATAGTTGGGATGGACAGTAGCTAGCGCATTGGTTTGATAGTAGCATAGTTGGGATGGACAGTAGCTATTACATTGGTTTGATAGCATAGTTGGGATGGACAGTAGCTAGCACATTGGTTTGATAGCATCATAGTTGGGATGGACAGTAGCTAGCGCATTGGTTTGATAGTAGCATAGTTGGGATGGACAGTAGCTAGCACATTGGTTTGATAGTAGCATAGTTGGGATGGACAGTAGCTAGCACATTGGTTTGATAGTAGCATAGTTGGGATGGACTGTAGCAAGCGCATTGGTTTGATAGTAGCATAGTTGGGATGGACAGTAGCTAGCGCATTGGTTTGATAGTAGAATAGTTGGGATGGACAGTAGCTAGCACATTGGTTTGATAGTAGCATAGTTGGGATGGACAGTAGCTATTACATTGGTTTGATAGCATAGTTGGGATGGACAGTAGCTAGCACATTGGCTTGATAGCATCATAGTTGGGATGGACAGTAGCTAGCGCATTGGTTTGATAGTAGCATAGTTGGGATGGACAGTAGCTAGCACATTGGTTTGATAGTAGCATAGTTGGGATGGACAGTAGCTAGCACATTGGTTTGATGGATGGACAGTAGCTAGCACATAGGTTTGATAGCATTGTTGGGATGGACAGTAGATAGCACATTGGTTTGATTGTAGCATAGTTGGGATGGACAGTAGCTAGCACATTGGTTTGATAGTAGCATTGTTGGGATGGACAGTAGCTAGCACATTGGTTTGATAGTAGCATAGTTGGGATGGACAGTAGCTAGCACATTGGTTTGATAGTAGCATAGTTGGGATGGACAGTAGCTAGCACATTGGTTTGATAGTAGCATAGTTGGGATGGACAGTAGCTAGCAAGTTGGTTTGATAGTAGTATAGTTGGGATGGACAGTAGCTAGCACATTGGTTTGATAGCATCATAGTTGGGATGGACAGTAGCTAGCGCATTGGTTTGATAGTAGTGTAGTTGGGATGTACAGTAGCTAGCACATAGGTTTGATAGCATTGTTGGGATGTACAGTAGATAGCACATTGGTTTGATTGTAGCATAGTTGGGATGGACAGTAGCTAGCACATTGGTTTGATAGTAGCATAGTTGGGATGGACAGTAGCTAGCGCATTGGTTTGATAGTAGCATAGTTGGGATGGACAGTAGCTAGCGCATTGGTTTGATAGTAGCATAGTTGGGATGGACTGTAGCTAGCGCATTGGTTTGATTGTAGCATCATTGGGATGGACAGTAGCTAGCACATTGGTTTGATAGTAGCATAGTTGGGATGGACAGTAGCTAGCACATTGGTTTGATAGTAGCATAGTTGGGATGGACAGTAGCTAGCACATTGGTTTGATAGTAGCATAGTTGGGATGGACAGTAGCTAGCACATTGGTTTGATAGTAGCATAGTTGGGATGGACAGTAGCTAGCACATTGGTTTGATAGCATCATAGTTGGGATGGACAGTAGCTAGGGCATTGGTTTGATAGTAGCATAGTTGGGATGGACAGTAGCTAGCGCATTGGTTTGATAGTAACATAGTCGGGATGGACTGTAGCTAGCGCATTGGTTTGATAGTAGCATAGTTGGGATGGACTGTAGCTAGCGCATTGGTTTGATAGTAGCATAGTTGGAATGGACAGTAGCTAGCGCATTGGTTTGATAGTAGCATAGTTGGGATGGACAGTAGCTATTACATTGGTTTGATAGCATAGTTGGGATGGACAGTAGCTAGCACATTGGTTTGATAGTAACATAGTTGGGATGGACAGTAGCTAGCACATTGGTTTGATAGTAGCATAGTTGGGATGGACAGTAGTTAGCACATTGGTTTGATAGTAGCATAGTTGGGATGGACAGTAGCTAGCACATTGGTTTGATAGTAGCATAGTTGGGATGGACAGTAGCTAGCACATTGGTTTGATAGTAGCATAGTTGGGATGGACAGTAGCTAGCACATTGGTTTGATAGTAGTATGGTTGGGATGGACAGTAGCTAGCACATTGGTTTGATAGCATCATAGTTGGGATGGACAGTAGCTAGCGCATTGGTTTGATAGTAGCATAGTTGGGATGGACAGTAGCTAGCGCATTGGTTTGATAGTAGCATAGTTGGGATGTACAGTAGCTAGCATTGTTGGGATGGACAGTAGATAGCACATTGGTTTGATTGTAGCATAGTTGGGATGGACAGTAGCTAGCACATTGGTTTGATAGTAGCATAGTTGGGATGGACAGTAGCTAGCACATTGGTTTGATAGCATCATAGTTGGGATGGACAGTAGCTAGCGCATTGGTTTCATAGTAGCATAGTTGGGATGGACAGTAGCTAGCGCATTGGTTTGATAGTAGCATAGTTGGGATGGACTGTAGCTAGCGCATTGGTTTGATAGTAGCATTGTTGGGATGGACAGTAGATAGCACATTGGTTTGATTGTAGCATAGTTGGGATGGACAGTAGCTAGCACATTGGTTTGATAGTAGCATAGTTGGGATGGACAGTAGCTAGCACATTGGTTTGATCGTAGCCTTGTTGGGATTTAGCTAGCACAGGTTTGATAGTAGCATAGTTGGGATGTACAGTAGCTAGCACATTGGTTTGATAGTAGCATAGTTGGGATGGACAGTAGCTAGCACATTGGTTTGATAGTAGCATAGTTGGGATGGACAGTAGCTAGCACATTGGTTTGATAGTAGCATAGTTGGGATGTACAGTAGCTAGCACATAGGTTTGATAGCATTGTTGGGATGGACAGTAGATAGCACATTGGTTTGATTGTAGCATAGTTGGGATGGACAGTAGCTAGCACATTGGTTTGATAGTAGCATAGTTGGAATGGACAGTAGCTAGCACATTGGTTTGATAGTAGCATAGTTGGGATGGACAGTAGCTAGCACATTGGTTTGATAGCATCATAGTTGGGATGGACAGTAGCTAGCGCATTGGTTTGATAGTAGCATAGCTGGGATGGACATTAGCTAGCGCATTGGTTTGATAGTAGCATAGTTGGGATGGACAGTAGCTATTACATTGGTTTGATAGCATAGTTGGGATGGACAGTAGCTAGCACATTGGTTTGATAGCATCATAGTTGGGATGGACAGTAGCTAGCGCATTGGTTTGATAGTAGCATAGTTGGGATGGACAGTAGCTAGCGCATTGGTTTGATAGTAGCATAGTTGTGATGGACAGTAGCTATTACATTGGTTTGATAGCATAGTTGGGATGGACAGTAGCTAGCACATTGGTTTGATAGTAGCATAGTTGGGATGGACAGTAGCTAGCACATTGGTTTGATAGTAGCATAGTTGGGATGGACAGTAGCTAGCACATTGGTTTGATAGTAGCATAGTTGGGATGGACAGTAGCTAGCACATTGGTTTGATAGTAGTATGGTTGGGATGGACAGTAGCTAGCACATTGGTTTGATAGCATCATAGTTGGGATGGACAGTAGCTAGCGCATTGGTTTGATAGTAGCATAGTTGGGATGGACAGTAGCTAGCGCATTGGTTTGATAGTAGCATAGTTGGGATGTACAGTAGCTAGCATTGTTGGGATGGACAGTAGATAGCACATTGGTTTGATTGTAGCATAGTTGGGATGGACAGTAGCTAGCGCATTGGTTTGATAGTAGTGTAGTTGGGATGTACAGTAGCTAGCACATAGGTTTGATAGCATTGTTGGGATGTACAGTAGATAGCACATTGGTTTGATTGTAGCATAGTTGGGATATACAGTAGCTAGCACATTGGTTTGATAGTAGCATAGTTGGGATGGACAGTAGCTAGCGCATTGGTTTGATAGTAGCATAGTTGGGATGGACTGTAGCTAGCGCATTGGTTTGATTGTAGCATCATTGGGATGGACAGTAGCTAGCACATTGGTTTGATAGTAGCATAGTTGGGATGGACAGTAGCTAGCACATTGGTTTGATAGTAGCATAGTTGGGATGGACAGTAGCTAGCACATTGGTTTGATAGTAGCATAGTTGGGATGGACAGTAGCTAGCACATTGGTTTGATAGTAGCATAGTTGGGATGGACAGTAGCTAGCACATTGGTTTGATAGCATCATAGTTGGGATGGACAGTAGCTAGGGCATTGGTTTGATAGTAGCATAGTTGGGATGGACAGTAGCTAGCGCATTGGTTTGATAGTAACATAGTCGGGATGGACTGTAGCTAGCGCATTGGTTTGATAGTAGCATAGTTGGGATGGACTGTAGCTAGCGCATTGGTTTGATAGTAGCATAGTTGGAATGGACAGTAGCTAGCGCATTGGTTTGATAGTAGCATAGTTGGGATGGACAGTAGCTATTACATTGGTTTGATAGCATAGTTTGGATGGACAGTAGCTAGCACATTGGTTTGATAGTAACATAGTTGGGATGGACAGTAGCTAGCACATTGGTTTGATAGTAGCATAGTTGGGATGGACAGTAGTTAGCACATTGGTTTGATAGTAGCATAGTTGGGATGGACAGTAGCTAGCACATTGGTTTGATAGTAGCATAGTTGGGATGGACAGTAGCTAGCACATTGGTTTGATAGTAGCATAGTTGGGATGGACAGTAGCTAGCACATTGGTTTGATAGCATCATAGTTGGGATGGACAGTAGCTAGCGCATTGGTTTCATAGTAGCATAGTTGGGATGGACAGTAGCTAGCGCATTGGTTTGATAGTAGCATAGTTGGGATGGACTGTAGCTAGCGCATTGGTTTGATAGTAGCATTGTTGGGATGGACAGTAGATAGCACATTGGTTTGATTGTAGCATAGTTGGGATGGACAGTAGCTAGCACATTGGTTTGATCGTAGCATTGTTGGGATTTAGCTAGCACAGGTTTGATAGTAGCATAGTTGGGATGTACAGTAGCTAGCACATTGGTTTGATAGTAGCATAGTTGGGATGTACAGTAGCTAGCACATTGGTTTGATAGTAGCATAGTTGGGATGGACAGTAGCTAGCACATTGGTTTGATAGTAGCATAGTTGGGATGGACAGTAGCTAGCACATTGGTTTGATAGTAGCATAGTTGGGATGTACAGTAGCTAGCACATAGGTTTGATAGCATTGTTGGGATGGACAGTAGATAGCACATTGGTTTGATTGTAGCATAGTTGGGATGGACAGTAGCTAGCACATTGGTTTGATAGTAGCATAGTTGGAATGGACAGTAGCTAGCACATTGGTTTGATAGTAGCATAGTTGGGATGGACAGTAGCTAGCACATTGGTTTGATAGCATCATAGTTGGGATGGACAGTAGCTAGCGCATTGGTTTGATAGTAGCATAGTTGGGATGGACATTAGCTAGCGCATTGGTTTGATAGTAGCATAGTTGGGATGGACAGTAGCTATTACATTGGTTTGATAGCATAGTTGGGATGGACAGTAGCTAGCACATTGGTTTGATAGCATCATAGTTGGGATGGACAGTAGCTAGCGCATTGGTTTGATAGTAGCATAGTTGGGATGGACAGTAGCTAGCGCATTGGTTTGATAGTAGCATAGTTGGGATGGACAGTAGCTATTACATTGGTTTGATAGCATAGTTGGGATGGACAGTAGCTAGCACATTGGTTTGATAGCATCATAGTTGGGATGGACAGTAGCTAGCGCATTGGTTTGATAGTAGCATAGTTGGGATGGACAGTAGCTAGCACATTGGTTTGATAGTAGCATAGTTGGGATGGACTGTAGCAAGCGCATTGGTTTGATAGTAGCATAGTTGGGATGGACAGTAGCTAGCGCATTGGTTTGATAGTAGAATAGTTGGGATGGACAGTAGCTAGCACATTGGTTTGATAGTAGCATAGTTGGGATGGACAGTAGCTATTACATTGGTTTGATAGCATAGTTGGGATGGACAGTAGCTAGCACATTGGCTTGATAGCATCATAGTTGGGATGGACAGTAGCTAGCGCATTGGTTTGATAGTAGCATAGTTGGGATGGACAGTAGCTAGCACATTGGTTTGATAGTAGCATAGTTGGGATGGACAGTAGCTAGCACATTGGTTTGATGGATGGACAGTAGCTAGCACATAGGTTTGATAGCATTGTTGGGATGGACAGTAGATAGCACATTGGTTTGATTGTAGCATAGTTGGGATGGACAGTAGCTAGCACATTGGTTTGATAGTAGCATAGTTGGGATGGACAGTAGCTAGCACATTGGTTTGATAGTAGCATAGTTGGGATGGACAGTAGCTAGCACATTGGTTTGATAGTAGCATAGTTGGGATGGACAGTAGCTAGCAAGTTGGTTTGATAGTAGTATAGTTGGGATGGACAGTAGCTAGCACATTGGTTTGATAGCATCATAGTTGGGATGGACAGTAGCTAGCGCATTGGTTTGATAGTAGTGTAGTTGGGATGTACAGTAGCTAGCACATAGGTTTGATAGCATTGTTGGGATGTACAGTAGATAGCACATTGGTTTGATTGTAGCATAGTTGGGATGGACAGTAGCTAGCACATTGGTTTGATAGTAGCATAGTTGGGATGGACAGTAGCTAGCGCATTGGTTTGATAGTAGCATAGTTGGGATGGACAGTAGCTAGCGCATTGGTTTGATAGTAGCATAGTTGGGATGGACTGTAGCTAGCGCATTGGTTTGATTGTAGCATCATTGGGATGGACAGTAGCTAGCACATTGGTTTGATAGTAGCATAGTTGGGATGGACAGTAGCTAGCACATTGGTTTGATAGTAGCATAGTTGGGATGGACAGTAGCTAGCACATTGGTTTGATAGTAGCATAGTTGGGATGGACAGTAGCTAGCACATTGGTTTGATAGTAGCATAGTTGGGATGGACAGTAGCTAGCACATTGGTTTGATAGCATCATAGTTGGGATGGACAGTAGCTAGGGCATTGGTTTGATAGTAGCATAGTTGGGATGGACAGTAGCTAGCGCATTGGTTTGATAGTAACATAGTCGGGATGGACTGTAGCTAGCGCATTGGTTTGATAGTAGCATAGTTGGGATGGACTGTAGCTAGCGCATTGGTTTGATAGTAGCATAGTTGGAATGGACAGTAGCTAGCGCATTGGTTTGATAGTAGCATAGTTGGGATGGACAGTAGCTATTACATTGGTTTGATAGCATAGTTGGGATGGACAGTAGCTAGCACATTGGTTTGATAGTAACATAGTTGGGATGGACAGTAGCTAGCACATTGGTTTGATAGTAGCATAGTTGGGATGGACAGTAGTTAGCACATTGGTTTGATAGTAGCATAGTTGGGATGGACAGTAGCTAGCACATTGGTTTGATAGTAGCATAGTTGGGATGGACAGTAGCTAGCACATTGGTTTGATAGTAGCATAGTTGGGATGGACAGTAGCTAGCACATTGGTTTGATAGTAGTATGGTTGGGATGGACAGTAGCTAGCACATTGGTTTGATAGCATCATAGTTGGGATGGACAGTAGCTAGCGCATTGGTTTGATAGTAGCATAGTTGGGATGGACAGTAGCTAGCGCATTGGTTTGATAGTAGCATAGTTGGGATGTACAGTAGCTAGCATTGTTGGGATGGACAGTAGATAGCACATTGGTTTGATTGTAGCATAGTTGGGATGGACAGTAGCTAGCACATTGGTTTGATAGTAGCATAGTTGGGATGGACAGTAGCTAGCACATTGGTTTGATAGCATCATAGTTGGGATGGACAGTAGCTAGCGCATTGGTTTCATAGTAGCATAGTTGGGATGGACAGTAGCTAGCGCATTGGTTTGATAGTAGCATAGTTGGGATGGACTGTAGCTAGCGCATTGGTTTGATAGTAGCATTGTTGGGATGGACAGTAGATAGCACATTGGTTTGATTGTAGCATAGTTGGGATGGACAGTAGCTAGCACATTGGTTTGATAGTAGCATAGTTGGGATGGACAGTAGCTAGCACATTGGTTTGATCGTAGCATTGTTGGGATTTAGCTAGCACAGGTTTGATAGTAGCATAGTTGGGATGTACAGTAGCTAGCACATTGGTTTGATAGTAGCATAGTTGGGATGGACAGTAGCTAGCACATTGGTTTGATAGTAGCATAGTTGGGATGGACAGTAGCTAGCACATTGGTTTGATAGTAGCATAGTTGGGATGTACAGTAGCTAGCACATAGGTTTGATAGCATTGTTGGGATGGACAGTAGATAGCACATTGGTTTGATTGTAGCATAGTTGGGATGGACAGTAGCTAGCACATTGGTTTGATAGTAGCATAGTTGGAATGGACAGTAGCTAGCACATTGGTTTGATAGTAGCATAGTTGGGATGGACAGTAGCTAGCACATTGGTTTGATAGCATCATAGTTGGGATGGACAGTAGCTAGCGCATTGGTTTGATAGTAGCATAGCTGGGATGGACATTAGCTAGCGCATTGGTTTGATAGTAGCATAGTTGGGATGGACAGTAGCTATTACATTGGTTTGATAGCATAGTTGGGATGGACAGTAGCTAGCACATTGGTTTGATAGCATCATAGTTGGGATGGACAGTAGCTAGCGCATTGGTTTGATAGTAGCATAGTTGGGATGGACAGTAGCTAGCGCATTGGTTTGATAGTAGCATAGTTGTGATGGACAGTAGCTATTACATTGGTTTGATAGCATAGTTGGGATGGACAGTAGCTAGCACATTGGTTTGATAGTAGCATAGTTGGGATGGACAGTAGCTAGCACATTGGTTTGATAGTAGCATAGTTGGGATGGACAGTAGCTAGCACATTGGTTTGATAGTAGCATAGTTGGGATGGACAGTAGCTAGCACATTGGTTTGATAGTAGTATGGTTGGGATGGACAGTAGCTAGCACATTGGTTTGATAGCATCATAGTTGGGATGGACAGTAGCTAGCGCATTGGTTTGATAGTAGCATAGTTGGGATGGACAGTAGCTAGCGCATTGGTTTGATAGTAGCATAGTTGGGATGTACAGTAGCTAGCATTGTTGGGATGGACAGTAGATAGCACATTGGTTTGATTGTAGCATAGTTGGGATGGACAGTAGCTAGCACATTGGTTTGATAGTAGCATAGTTGGGATGGACAGTAGCTAGCACATTGGTTTGATAGCATCATAGTTGGGATGGACAGTAGCTAGCGCATTGGTTTCATAGTAGCATAGTTGGGATGGACAGTAGCTAGCGCATTGGTTTGATAGTAGCATAGTTGGGATGGACTGTAGCTAGCGCATTGGTTTGATAGTAGCATTGTTGGGATGGACAGTAGATAGCACATTGGTTTGATTGTAGCATAGTTGGGATGGACAGTAGCTAGCACATTGGTTTGATAGTAGCATAGTTGGGATGGACAGTAGCTAGCACTTTGGTTTGATCGTAGCATTGTTGGGATTTAGCTAGCACAGGTTTGATAGTAGCATAGTTGGGATGTACAGTAGCTAGCACATTGGTTTGATAGTAGCATAGTTGGGATGTACAGTAGCTAGCACATTGGTTTGATAGTAGCATAGTTGGGATGGACAGTAGCTAGCACATTGGTTTGATAGTAGCATAGTTGGGATGGACAGTAGCTAGCACATTGGTTTGATAGTAGCATAGTTGGGATGTACAGTAGCTAGCACATAGGTTTGATAGCATTGTTGGGATGGACAGTAGATAGCACATTGGTTTGATTGTAGCATAGTTGGGATGGACAGTAGCTAGCACATTGGTTTGATAGTAGCATAGTTGGAATGGACAGTAGCTAGCACATTGGTTTGATAGTAGCATAGTTGGGATGGACAGTAGCTAGCACATTGGTTTGATAGCATCATAGTTGGGATGGACAGTAGCTAGCGCATTGGTTTGATAGTAGCATAGTTGGGATGGACATTAGCTAGCGCATTGGTTTGATAGTAGCATAGTTGGGATGGACAGTAGCTATTACATTGGTTTGATAGCATAGTTGGGATGGACAGTAGCTAGCACATTGGTTTGATAGCATCATAGTTGGGATGGACAGTAGCTAGCGCATTGGTTTGATAGTAGCATAGTTGGGATGGACAGTAGCTAGCGCATTGGTTTGATAGTAGCATAGTTGGGATGGACAGTAGCTATTACATTGGTTTGATAGCATAGTTGGGATGGACAGTAGCTAGCACATTGGTTTGATAGCATCATAGTTGGGATGGACAGTAGCTAGCGCATTGGTTTGATAGTAGCATAGTTGGGATGGACAGTAGCTAGCACATTGGTTTGATAGTAGCATAGTTGGGATGGACTGTAGCAAGCGCATTGGTTTGATAGTAGCATAGTTGGAATGGACAGTAGCTAGCGCATTGGTTTGATAGTAGAATAGTTGGGATGGACAGTAGCTAGCACATTGGTTTGATAGTAGCATAGTTGGGATGGACAGTAGCTATTACATTGGTTTGATAGCATAGTTGGGATGGACAGTAGCTAGCACATTGGTTTGATAGCATCATAGTTGGGATGGACAGTAGCTAGCGCATTGGTTTGATAGTAGCATAGTTGGGATGGACAGTAGCTAGCGCATTGGTTTGATAGTAGCATAGTTGGGATGGACAGTAGCTAGCACATTGGTTTGATGGATGGACAGTAGCTAGCACATAGGTTTGATAGCATTGTTGAGTTGGACAGTAGCTAGCACATTGGTTTGATAGTAGCATAGTTGGGATGGACAGTAGCTAGCACATTGGTTTGATGGATGGACAGTAGCTAGCACATAGGTTTGATAGCATTGTTGGGTTGGACAGTAGATAGCACATTGGTTTGATTGTAGCATAGTTGGGATGGACAGTAGCTAGCACATTGGTTTGATAGTAGCATAGTTGGGATGGACAGTAGCTAGCACATTGGTTTGATAGTAGCATAGTTGGGATGGACAGTAGCTAGCACATTGGTTTGATAGTAGCATAGTTGGGATGGACAGTAGCTAGCACATTGGTTTGATAGTAGCATAGTTGGGATGGACAGTAGCTAGCAAGTTGGTTTGATAGTAGCATAGTTGGGATGGACAGTAGCTAGCACATTGGTTTGATAGCATCATAGTTGGGATGGACAGTAGCTAGCGCATTGGTTTTATAGTAGTATAGTTGGGATGTACAGTAGCTAGCGCATAGGTTTGATAGCATTGTTGGGATGGACAGTAGATAGCGCATTGGTTTGATTGTAGCATAGTTGGGATGGACAGTAGCTAGCACATTGGTTTGCTAGTAGCATAGTTGGGATGGACAGTAGCTAGCGCATTGGTTTGATAGTAGCATAGTTGGGATGGACAGTAGCTAGCGCATTGGTTTGATAGTAGCATAGTTGGGATGGACAGTAGCTAGCACATTGGTTTGATAGTAGCATAGTTGGGATGGACAGTAGCTAGCACATTGGTTTGATAGTAGCATAGTTGGGATGGACAGTAGCTAGCACATTGGTTTGATAGTAGCATAGTTGGGATGGACAGTAGCTAGCACATTGGTTTGATGGATGGACAGTAGCTAGCACATAGGTTTGATAGCATTGTTGGGATGGACAGTAGATAGCACATTGGTTTGATTGTAGCATAGTTGGGATGGACAGTAGCTAACACATTGGTTTGATAGTAGCATAGTTGGGATGGACAGTAGCTAGCACATTGGTTTGATAGTAGCATAGTTGGGATGGACAGTAGCTAGCACATTGGTTTGATAGTAGCATAGTTGGGATGGACAGTAGCTAGCACATTGGTTTGATAGTAGCATAGTTGGGATGGACAGTAGCTAGCAAGTTGGTTTGATAGTAGTATAGTTGGGATGGACAGTAGCTAGCACATTGGTTTGATAGCATCATAGTTGGGATGGACAGTAGCTAGCGCATTGGTTTGATAGTAGTGTAGTTGGGATGTACAGTAGCTAGCACATAGGTTTGATAGCATTGTTGGGATGTACAGTAGATAGCACATTGGTTTGATTGTAGCATAGTTGGGATGGACAGTAGCTAGCACATTGGTTTGATAGTAGCATAGTTGGGATGGACAGTAGCTAGCGCATTGGTTTGATAGTAGCATAGTTGGGATGGACTGTAGCTAGCGCATTGGTTTGATTGTAGCATCATTGGGATGGACAGTAGCTAGCACATTGGTTTGATAGTAGCATAGTTGGGATGGACAGTAGCTAGCACATTGGTTTGATAGTAGCATAGTTGGGATGGACAGTAGCTAGCACATTGGTTTGATAGTAGCATAGTTGGGATGGACAGTAGCTAGCACATTGGTTTGATAGTAGCATAGTTGGGATGGTCAGTAGCTAGCACATTGGTTTGATAGCATCATAGTTGGGATGGACAGTAGCTAGGGCATTGGTTTGATAGTAGCATAGTTGGGATGGACAGTAGCTAGCGCATTGGTTTGATAGTAACATAGTCGGGATGGACTGTAGCTAGCGCATTGGTTTGATAGTAGCATAGTCGGGATGGACTGTAGCTAGCGCATTGGTTTGATAGTAGCATAGTTGGAATGGACAGTAGCTAGCGCATTGGTTTGATAGTAGCATAGTTGGGATGGACAGTAGCTATTACATTGGTTTGATAGCATAGTTGGGATGGACAGTAGGTAGCACATTGGTTTGATAGTAGCATAGTTGGGATGTACAGTAGCTAGCACATAGGTTTGATAGCATTGTTGGGATGGACAGTAGATAGCACATTGGTTTGATTGTAGCATAGTTGGGATGGACAGTAGATAGCACATTGGTTTGATAGTAGCATAGTTGGGATGGACAGTAGCTATTACATTGGTTTGATAGCATAGTTGGGATGGACAGTAGCTAGCACATTGGTTTGATAGCATCATAGTTGGGATGGACAGTAGCTAGCGCATTGGTTTGATAGTAGCATAGTTGGGATGGACAGTAGCTAGCGCATTGGTTTGATAGTAGCATAGTTGGGATGGACAGTAGCTAGCACATTGGTTTGATGGATGGACAGTAGCTAGCACATAGGTTTGATAGCATTGTTGAGTTGGACAGTAGCTAGCACATTGGTTTGATAGTAGCATAGTTGGGATGGACAGTAGCTAGCACATTGGTTTGATGGATGGACAGTAGCTAGCACATAGGTTTGATAGCATTGTTGGGTTGGACAGTAGATAGCACATTGGTTTGATTGTAGCATAGTTGGGATGGACAGTAGCTAGCACATTGGTTTGATAGTAGCATAGTTGGGATGGACAGTAGCTAGCACATTGGTTTGATAGTAGCATAGTTGGGTTGGACAGTAGCTAGCACATTGGTTTGATAGTAGCATAGTTGGGATGGACAGTAGCTAGCACATTGGTTTGATAGTAGCATAGTTGGGATGGACAGTAGCTAGCAAGTTGGTTTGATAGTAGCATAGTTGGGATGGACAGTAGCTAGCACATTGGTTTGATAGCATCATAGTTGGGATGGACAGTAGCTAGCGCATTGGTTTTATAGTAGTATAGTTGGGATGTACAGTAGCTAGCGCATAGGTTTGATAGCATTGTTGGGATGGACAGTAGATAGCGCATTGGTTTGATTGTAGCATAGTTGGGATGGACAGTAGCTAGCACATTGGTTTGCTAGTAGCATAGTTGGGATGGACAGTAGCTAGCGCATTGGTTTGATAGTAGCATAGTTGGGATGGACAGTAGCTAGCGCATTGGTTTGATAGTAGCATAGTTGGGATGGACAGTAGCTAGCACATTGGTTTGATAGTAGCATAGTTGGGATGGACAGTAGCTAGCACATTGGTTTGATAGTAGCATAGTTGGGATGGACAGTAGCTAGCACATTGGTTTGATAGTAGCATAGTTGGGATGGACAGTAGCTAGCACATTGGTTTGATGGATGGACAGTAGCTAGCACATAGGTTTGATAGCATTGTTGGGATGGACAGTAGATAGCACATTGGTTTGATTGTAGCATAGTTGGGATGGACAGTAGCTAACACATTGGTTTGATAGTAGCATAGTTGGGATGGACAGTAGCTAGCACATTGGTTTGATAGTAGCATAGTTGGGATGGACAGTAGCTAGCACATTGGTTTGATAGTAGCATAGTTGGGATGGACAGTAGCTAGCACATTGGTTTGATAGTAGCATAGTTGGGATGGACAGTAGCTAGCAAGTTGGTTTGATAGTAGTATAGTTGGGATGGACAGTAGCTAGCACATTGGTTTGATAGCATCATAGTTGGGATGGACAGTAGCTAGCGCATTGGTTTGATAGTAGTGTAGTTGGGATGTACAGTAGCTAGCACATAGGTTTGATAGCATTGTTGGGATGTACAGTAGATAGCACATTGGTTTGATTGTAGCATAGTTGGGATGGACAGTAGCTAGCACATTGGTTTGATAGTAGCATAGTTGGGATGGACAGTAGCTAGCGCATTGGTTTGATAGTAGCATAGTTGGGATGGACTGTAGCTAGCGCATTGGTTTGATTGTAGCATCATTGGGATGGACAGTAGCTAGCACATTGGTTTGATAGTAGCATAGTTGGGATGGACAGTAGCTAGCACATTGGTTTGATAGTAGCATAGTTGGGATGGACAGTAGCTAGCACATTGGTTTGATAGTAGCATAGTTGGGATGGACAGTAGCTAGCACATTGGTTTGATAGTAGCATAGTTGGGATGGTCAGTAGCTAGCACATTGGTTTGATAGCATCATAGTTGGGATGGACAGTAGCTAGGGCATTGGTTTGATAGTAGCATAGTTGGGATGGACAGTAGCTAGCGCATTGGTTTGATAGTAACATAGTCGGGATGGACTGTAGCTAGCGCATTGGTTTGATAGTAGCATAGTCGGGATGGACTGTAGCTAGCGCATTGGTTTGATAGTAGCATAGTTGGAATGGACAGTAGCTAGCGCATTGGTTTGATAGTAGCATAGTTGGGATGGACAGTAGCTATTACATTGGTTTGATAGCATAGTTGGGATGGACAGTAGGTAGCACATTGGTTTGATAGTAGCATAGTTGGGATGGACAGTAGCTAGCACATTGGTTTGATAGTAGCATAGTTGGGATGGACAGTAGTTAGCACATTGGTTTGATAGTAGCATAGTTGGGATGGACAGTAGCTAGCACATTGGTTTGATAGTAGCATAGTTGGGATGGACAGTAGCTAGCACATTGGTTTGATAGTAGCATAGTTGGGATGGACAGTAGCTAGCACATTGGTTTGATAGTAGTATGGTTGGGATGGACAGTAGCTAGCACATTGGTTTGATAGCATCATAGTTGGGATGGACAGTAGCTAGCGCATTGGTTTGATAGTAGCATAGTTGGGATGGACAGTAGCTAGCGCATTGGTTTGATAGTAGCATAGTTGGGATGTACAGTAGCTAGCACATAGGTTTGATAGCATTGTTGGGATGGACAGTAGATAGCACATTGGTTTGATTGTAGCATAGTTGGGATGGACAGTAGATAGCACATTGGTTTGATAGTAGCATAGTTGGGATGGACAGTAGCTAGCACATTGGTTTGATAGCATCATAGTTGGGATGGACAGTAGCTAGCGCATTGGTTTGATAGTAGCATTGTTGGGATGGACAGTAGCTAGCGCATTGGTTTGATAGTAGCATAGTTGGGATGGACTGTAGCTAGCGCATTGGTTTGATAGTAGCATTGTTGGGATGGACAGTAGATAGCACATTGGTTTGATTGTAGCATAGTTGGGATGGACAGTAGCTAGCACATTGGTTTGATAGTAGCATAGTTGGGATGGACAGTAGCTAGCACATTGGTTTCATCGTAGCATTGTTGGGATTTAGCTAGCACAGGTTTGATAGTAGCATAGTTGGGATGTACAGTAGCTAGCACATTGGTTTGATAGTAGCATAGTTGGGATGTACAGTAGCTAGCACATTGGTTTGATAGTAGCATAGTTGGGATGGACAGTAGCTAGCACATTGGTTTGATAGTAGCATAGTTGGGATGGACAGTAGCTAGCACATTGGTTTGATAGTAGCATAGTTGGGATGTACAGTAGCTAGCACATAGGTTTGATAGCATTGTTGGGATGGACAGTAGATAGCACATTGGTTTGATTGTAGCATAGTTGGGATGGACAGTAGCTAGCACATTGGTTTGATAGTAGCATAGTTGGAATGGACAGTAGCTAGCACATTGGTTTGATAGTAGCATAGTTGGGATGGACAGTAGCTAGCACATTGGTTTGATAGCATCATAGTTGGGATGGACAGTAGCTAGCGCATTGGTTTGATAGTAGCATAGTTGGGATGGACATTAGCTAGCGCATTGGTTTGATAGTAGCATAGTTGGGATGGACAGTAGCTATTACATTGGTTTGATAGCATCATAGTTGGGATGGACAGTAGCTAGCGCATTGGTTTGATAGTAGCATAGTTGGGATGGACAGTAGCTAGCGCATTGGTTTGATAGTAGCATAGTTGGGATGGACAGTAGCTATTACATTGGTTTGATAGCATAGTTGGGATGGACAGTAGCTAGCACATTGGTTTGATAGCATCATAGTTGGGATGGACAGTAGCTAGCGCATTGGTTTGATAGTAGCATAGTTGGGATGGACTGTAGCAAGCGCATTGGTTTGATAGTAGCATAGTTGGAATGGACAGTAGCTAGCGCATTGGTTTGATAGTAGAATAGTTGGGATGGACAGTAGCTAGCACATTGGTTTGATAGTAGCATAGTTGGGATGGACAGTAGCTATTACATTGGTTTGATAGCATAGTTGGGATGGACAGTAGCTAGCACATTGGTTTGATAGCATCATAGTTGGGATGGACAGTAGCTAGCGCATTGGTTTGATAGTAGCATAGTTGGGATGGACAGTAGCTAGCGCATTGGTTTGATAGTAGCATAGTTGGGATGGACAGTAGCTATTACATTGGTTTGATAGTAGAATAGTTGGGATGGACAGTAGCTAGCACATTGGTTTGATAGCATCATAGTTGGGATGGACAGTAGCTAGCGCATTGGTTTGATAGTAGCATAGTTGGGATGGACAGTAGCTAGCACATTGGTTTGATAGCATCATAGTTGGGATGGACAGTAGCTAGCGCATTGGTTTGATAGTAGCATAGTTGGGATGGACAGTAGCTAGCACATTGGTTTGATCGTAGCATTGTTGGGATTTAGCTAGCACAGGTTTGATAGTAGCATAGTTGGGATGTACAGTAGCTAGCACATTGGTTTGATAGTAGCATAGTTGGGATGTACAGTAGCTAGCACATTGGTTTGATAGTAGCATAGTTGGGATGGACAGTAGCTAGCACATTGGTTTGATAGTAGCATAGTTGGGATGGACAGTAGCTAGCACATTGGTTTGATAGTAGCATAGTTGGGATGTACAGTAGCTAGCACATAGGTTTGATAGCATTGTTGGGATGGACAGTAGATAGCACATTGGTTTGATTGTAGCATAGTTGGGATGGACAGTAGCTAGCACATTGGTTTGATAGTAGCATAGTTGGAATGGACAGTAGCTAGCACATTGGTTTGATAGTAGCATAGTTGGGATGGACAGTAGCTAGCACATTGGTTTGATAGCATCATAGTTGGGATGGACAGTAGCTAGCGCATTGGTTTGATAGTAGCATAGTTGGGATGGACATTAGCTAGCGCATTGGTTTGATAGTAGCATAGTTGGGATGGACAGTAGCTATTACATTGGTTTGATAGCATCATAGTTGGGATGGACAGTAGCTAGCGCATTGGTTTGATAGTAGCATAGTTGGGATGGACAGTAGCTAGCGCATTGGTTTGATAGTAGCATAGTTGGGATGGACAGTAGCTATTACATTGGTTTGATAGCATAGTTGGGATGGACAGTAGCTAGCACATTGCTTTGATAGCATCATAGTTGGGATGGACAGTAGCTAGCGCATTGGTTTGATAGTAGCATAGTTGGGATGGACTGTAGCAAGCGCATTGGTTTGATAGTAGCATAGTTGGAATGGACAGTAGCTAGCGCATTGGTTTGATAGTAGAATAGTTGGGATGGACAGTAGCTAGCACATTGGTTTGATAGTAGCATAGTTGGGATGGACAGTAGCTATTACATTGGTTTGATAGCATAGTTGGGATGGACAGTAGCTAGCACATTGGTTTGATAGCATCATAGTTGGGATGGACAGTAGCTAGCGCATTGGTTTGATAGTAGCATAGTTGGGATGGACAGTAGCTAGCGCATTGGTTTGATAGTAGCATAGTTGGGATGGACAGTAGCTATTACATTGGTTTGATAGTAGAATAGTTGGGATGGACAGTAGCTAGCACATTGGTTTGATAGCATCATAGTTGGGATGGACAGTAGCTAGCGCATTGGTTTGATAGTAGCATAGTTGGGATGGACAGTAGCTAGCACATTGGTTTGATAGCATCATAGTTGGGATGGACAGTAGCTAGCGCATTGGTTTGATAGTAGCATAGTTGGGATGGACAGTAGCTAGCGCATTGGTTTGATAGTAGCATAGTTGGGATGTACAGTAGCTAGCACATAGGTTTGATAGCATTGTTGGGATGGACAGTAGATAGCACATTGGTTTGATTGTAGCATAGTTGGGATGGACAGTAGCTAGCACATTGGTTTGATAGTAGCATAGTTGGGATGGACAGTAGCTAGCACATTGGTTTGATAGCATCATAGTTGGGATGGACAGTAGCTAGCGCATTGGTTTCATAGTAGCATAGTTGGGATGGACAGTAGCTAGCGCATTGGTTTGATAGTAGCATAGTTGGGATGGACTGTAGCTAGCGCATTGGTTTGATAGTAGCATTGTTGGGATGGACAGTAGATAGCACATTGGTTTGATTGTAGCATAGTTGGGATGGACAGTAGCTAGCACATTGGTTTGATAGTAGCATAGTTGGGATGGACAGTAGCTAGCACATTGGTTTGATCGTAGCATTGTTGGGATTTAGCTAGCACAGGTTTGATAGTAGCATAGTTGGGATGTACAGTAGCTAGCACATTGGTTTGATAGTAGCATAGTTGGGATGTACAGTAGCTAGCACATTGGTTTGATAGTAGCATAGTTGGGATGGACAGTAGCTAGCACATTGGTTTGATAGTAGCATAGTTGGGATGGACAGTAGCTAGCACATTGGTTTGATAGTAGCATAGTTGGGATGGACAGTAGCTAGCACATTGGTTTGATAGCATCATAGTTGGGATGGACAGTAGCTAGGGCATTGGTTTGATAGTAGCATAGTTGGGATGGACAGTAGCTAGCGCATTGGTTTGATAGTAACATAGTCGGGATGGACTGTAGCTAGCGCATTGGTTTGATAGTAGCATAGTTGGGATGGACTGTAGCTAGCGCATTGGTTTGATAGTAGCATAGTTGGAATGGACAGTAGCTAGCGCATTGGTTTGATAGTAGCATAGTTGGGATGGACAGTAGCTATTACATTGGTTTGATAGCATAGTTGGGATGGACAGTAGCTAGCACATTGGTTTGATAGTAGCATAGTTGGGATGGACAGTAGCTAGCACATTGGTTTGATAGTAGCATAGTTGGGATGGACAGTAGTTAGCACATTGGTTTGATAGTAGCATAGTTGGGATGGACAGTAGCTAGCACATTGGTTTGATAGTAGCATAGTTGGGATGGACAGTAGCTAGCACATTGGTTTGATAGTAGCATAGTTGGGATGGACAGTAGCTAGCACATTGGTTTGATAGTAGCATAGTTGGGATGGACAGTAGCTAGCACATTGGTTTGATAGCATCATAGTTGGGATGGACAGTAGCTAGCGCATTGGTTTGATAGTAGCATAGTTGGGATGGACAGTAGCTAGCGCATTGGTTTGATAGTAGCATAGTTGGGATGTACAGTAGCTAGCACATAGGTTTGATAGCATTGTTGGGATGGACAGTAGATAGCACATTGGTTTGATTGTAGCATAGTTGGGATGGACAGTAGCTAGCACATTGGTTTGATAGTAGCATAGTTGGGATGGACAGTAGCTAGCACATTGGTTTGATAGCATCATAGTTGGGATGGACAGTAGCTAGCGCATTGGTTTCATAGTAGCATAGTTGGGATGGACAGTAGCTAGCGCATTGGTTTGATAGTAGCATAGTTGGGATGGACTGTAGCTAGCGCATTGGTTTGATAGTAGCATTGTTGGGATGGACAGTAGATAGCACATTGGTTTGATTGTAGCATAGTTGGGATGGACAGTAGCTAGCACATTGGTTTGATAGTAGCATAGTTGGGATTGACAGTAGCTAGCACAGTGGTTTGATCGTAGCTATGTTGGGATTTAGCTAGCACAGGTTTGATAGTAGCATAGTTGGGATGTACAGTAGCTAGCACATTGGTTTGATAGTAGCATAGTTGGGATGTACAGTAGCTAGCACATTGGTTTGATAGTAGCATAGTTGGGATGGACAGTAGCTAGCACATTGGTTTGATAGTAGCATAGTTGGGATGGACAGTAGCTAGCACATTGGTTTGATAGTAGCATAGTTGGGATGTACAGTAGCTAGCACATAGGTTTGATAGCATTGTTGGGATGGACAGTAGATAGCACATTGGTTTGATTGTAGCATAGTTGGGATGGACAGTAGCTAGCACATTGGTTTGATAGTAGCATAGTTGGAATGGACAGTAGCTAGCACATTGGTTTGATAGTAGCATAGTTGGGATGGACAGTAGCTAGCACATTGGTTTGATAGCATCATAGTTGGGATGGACAGTAGCTAGCGCATTGGTTTGATAGTAGCATAGTTGGGATGGACATTAGCTAGCGCATTGGTTTGATAGTAGCATAGTTGGGATGGACAGTAGCTATTACATTGGTTTGATAGCATAGTTGGGATGGACAGTAGCTAGCACATTGGTTTGATAGCATCATAGTTGGGATGGACAGTAGCTAGCGCATTGGTTTGATAGTAGCATAGTTGGGATGGACAGTAGCTAGCGCATTGGTTTGATAGTAGCATAGTTGGGATGGACAGTAGCTATTACATTGGTTTGATAGCATAGTTGGGATGGACAGTAGCTAGCACATTGGTTTGATAGCATCATAGTTGGGATGGACAGTAGCTAGCGCATTGGTTTGATAGTAGCATAGTTGGGATGGACAGTAGCTAGCACATTGGTTTGATAGTAGCATAGTTGGGATGGACTGTAGCAAGCGCATTGGTTTGATAGTAGCATAGTTGGAATGGACAGTAGCTAGCGCATTGGTTTGATAGTAGAATAGTTGGGATGGACAGTAGCTAGCACATTGGTTTGATAGTAGCATAGTTGGGATGGACAGTAGCTATTACATTGGTTTGATAGCATAGTTGGGATGGACAGTAGCTAGCACATTGGTTTGATAGCATCATAGTTGGGATGGACAGTAGCTAGCGCATTGGTTTGATAGTAGCATAGTTGGGATGGACAGTAGCTAGCGCATTGGTTTGATAGTAGCATAGTTGGGATGGACAGTAGCTATTACATTGGTTTGATAGTAGAATAGTTGGGATGGACAGTAGCTAGCACATTGGTTTGATAGCATCATAGTTGGGATGGACAGTAGCTAGCGCATTGGTTTGATAGTAGAATAGTTGGGATGGACAGTAGCTAGCACATTGGTTTGATAGTAGCATAGTTGGGATGGACAGTAGCTATTACATTGGTTTGATAGCATAGTTGGATGGACAGTAGCTAGCACATTGGTTTGATAGCATCATAGTTGGGATGGACAGTAGCTAGCGCATTGGTTTGATAGTAGCATAGTTGGGATGGACAGTAGCTAGCGCATTGGTTTGATAGTAGCATAGTTGGGATGGACAGTAGCTATTACATTGGTTTGTTAGTAGAATAGTTGGGATGGACAGTAGCTAGCACATTGGTTTGATAGCATCATAGTTGGGATGTACAGTAGCTAGCACATAGGTTTGATAGCATTGTTGGGATGGACAGTAGATAGCACATTGGTTTGATTGTAGCATAGTTGGGATGGACAGTAGCTAGCACATTGGTTTGATAGTAGCATAGTTGGGATGGACAGTAGCTAGCACATTGGTTTGATAGCATCATAGTTGGGATGGACAGTAGCTAGCGCATTGGTTTCATAGTAGCATAGTTGGGATGGACAGTAGCTAGCGCATTGGTTTGATAGTAGCATAGTTGGGATGGACTGTAGCTAGCGCATTGGTTTGATAGTAGCATTGTTGGGATGGACAGTAGATAGCACATTGGTTTGATTGTAGCATAGTTGGGATGGACAGTAGCTAGCACATTGGTTTGATAGTAGCATAGTTGGGATTGACAGTAGCTAGCACAGTGGTTTGATCGTAGCTATGTTGGGATTTAGCTAGCACAGGTTTGATAGTAGCATAGTTGGGATGTACAGTAGCTAGCACATTGGTTTGATAGTAGCATAGTTGGGATGTACAGTAGCTAGCACATTGGTTTGATAGTAGCATAGTTGGGATGGACAGTAGCTAGCACATTGGTTTGATAGTAGCATAGTTGGGATGGACAGTAGCTAGCACATTGGTTTGATAGTAGCATAGTTGGGATGTACAGAAGCTAGCACATAGGTTTGATAGCATTGTTGGGATGGACAGTAGATAGCACATTGGTTTGATTGTAGCATAGTTGGGATGGACAGTAGCTAGCACATTGGTTTGATAGTAGCATAGTTGGAATGGACAGTAGCTAGCACATTGGTTTGATAGTAGCATAGTTGGGATGGACAGTAGCTAGCACATTGGTTTGATAGCATCATAGTTGGGATGGACAGTAGCTAGCGCATTGGTTTGATAGTAGCATAGTTGGGATGGACATTAGCTAGCGCATTGGTTTGATAGTAGCATAGTTGGGATGGACAGTAGCTATTACATTGGTTTGATAGCATAGTTGGGATGGACAGTAGCTAGCACATTGGTTTGATAGCATCATAGTTGGGATGGACAGTAGCTAGCGCATTGGTTTGATAGTAGCATAGTTGGGATGGACAGTAGCTAGCGCATTGGTTTGATAGTAGCATAGTTGGGATGGACAGTAGCTATTACATTGGTTTGATAGCATAGTTGGGATGGACAGTAGCTAGCACATTGGTTTGATAGCATCATAGTTGGGATGGACAGTAGCTAGCGCATTGGTTTGATAGTAGCATAGTTGGGATGGACAGTAGCTAGCACATTGGTTTGATAGTAGCATAGTTGGGATGGACTGTAGCAAGCGCATTGGTTTGATAGTAGCATAGTTGGAATGGACAGTAGCTAGCGCATTGGTTTGATAGTAGAATAGTTGGGATGGACAGTAGCTAGCACATTGGTTTGATAGTAGCATAGTTGGGATGGACAGTAGCTATTACATTGGTTTGATAGCATAGTTGGGATGGACAGTAGCTAGCACATTGGTTTGATAGCATCATAGTTGGGATGGACAGTAGCTAGCGCATTGGTTTGATAGTAGCATAGTTGGGATGGACAGTAGCTAGCGCATTGGTTTGATAGTAGCATAGTTGGGATGGACAGTAGCTATTACATTGGTTTGATAGTAGAATAGTTGGGATGGACAGTAGCTAGCACATTGGTTTGATAGCATCATAGTTGGGATGGACAGTAGCTAGCGCATTGGTTTGATAGTAGAATAGTTGGGATGGACAGTAGCTAGCACATTGGTTTGATAGTAGCATAGTTGGGATGGACAGTAGCTATTACATTGGTTTGATAGCATAGTTGGATGGACAGTAGCTAGCACATTGGTTTGATAGCATCATAGTTGGGATGGACAGTAGCTAGCGCATTGGTTTGATAGTAGCATAGTTGGGATGGACAGTAGCTAGCGCATTGGTTTGATAGTAGCATAGTTGGGATGGACAGTAGCTATTACATTGGTTTGTTAGTAGAATAGTTGGGATGGACAGTAGCTAGCACATTGGTTTGATAGCATCATAGTTGGGATGGACAGTAGCTAGCGCATTGGTTTGATAGTAGCATAGTTGGGATGGACAGTAGCTAGCACATTGGTTTGATAGCATCATAGTTGGGATGGACAGTAGCTAGCGCATTGGTTTGATAGTAGCATAGTTGGGATGGACAGTAGCTAGCGCATTGGTTTGATAGTAGCATAGTTGGGATGTACAGTAGCTAGCACATAGGTTTGATAGCATTGTTGGGATGGACAGTAGCTAGCACATTGGTTTGATAGTAGCATAGTTGGGATGGACAGTAGCTAGCACATTGGTTTGATAGTAGCATAGTTGGGATGGACAGTAGCTAGCACATTGGTTTGATAGCATCATAGTTGGGATGGACAGTAGCTAGCGCATTGGTTTGATAGTAGCATAGTTGGGATGGACAGTAGCTAGCGCATTGGTTTGATAGTAGCATAGTTGGGATGTACAGTAGCTAGCACATAGGTTTGATAGCATTGTTGGGATGGACAGTAGATAGCACATTGGTTTGATTGTAGCATAGTTGGGATGGACAGTAGCTAGCACATTGGTTTGATAGTAGCATAGTTGGGATGGACAGTAGCTAGCACATTGGTTTGATAGCATCATAGTTGGGATGGACAGTAGCTAGCGCATTGGTTTCATAGTAGCATAGTTGGGATGGACAGTAGCTAGCGCATTGGTTTGATAGTAGCATAGTTGGGATGGACTGTAGCTAGCGCATTGGTTTGATAGTAGCATTGTTGGGATGGACAGTAGATAGCACATTGGTTTGATTGTAGCATAGTTGGGATGGACAGTAGCTAGCACATTGGTTTGATAGTAGCATAGTTGGGATGGACAGTAGCTAGCACATTGGTTTGATCGTAGCATTGTTGGGATTTAGCTAGCACAGGTTTGATAGTAGCATAGTTGGGATGTACAGTAGCTAGCACATTGGTTTGATAGTAGCATAGTTGGGATGTACAGTAGCTAGCACATTGGTTTGATAGTAGCATAGTTGGGATGGACAGTAGCTAGCACATTGGTTTGATAGTAGCATAGTTGGGATGGACAGTAGCTAGCACATTGGTTTGATAGTAGCATAGTTGGGATGTACAGTAGCTAGCACATAGGTTTGATAGCATTGTTGGGATGGACAGTAGATAGCACATTGGTTTGATTGTAGCATAGTTGGGATGGACAGTAGCTAGCACATTGGTTTGATAGTAGCATAGTTGGAATGGACAGTAGCTAGCACATTGGTTTGATAGTAGCATAGTTGGGATGGACAGTAGCTAGCACATTGGTTTGATAGCATCATAGTTGGGATGGACAGTAGCTAGCGCATTGGTTTGATAGTAGCATAGTTGGGATGGACAGTAGCTATTACATTGGTTTGATAGCATAGTTGGGATGGACAGTAGCTAGCACATTGGTTTGATAGCATCATAGTTGGGATGGACAGTAGCTAGCGCATTGGTTTGATAGTAGCATAGTTGGGATGGACAGTAGCTAGCGCATTGGTTTGATAGTAGCATAGTTGGGATGGACAGTAGCTATTACATTGGTTTGATAGCATAGTTGGGATGGACAGTAGCTAGCACATTGGTTTGATAGCATCATAGTTGGGATGGACAGTAGCTAGCGCATTGGTTTGATAGTAGCATAGTTGGGATGGACAGTAGCTAGCACATTAGTTTGATAGTAGCATAGTTGGGATGGACTGTAGCAAGCGCATTGGTTTGATAGTAGCATAGTTGGAATGGACAGTAGCTAGCGCATTGGTTTGATAGTAGAATAGTTGGGATGGACAGTAGCTAGCACATTGGTTTGATAGTAGCATAGTTGGGATGGACAGTAGCTAGCACATTGGTTTGATAGCATCATAGTTGGGATGGACAGTAGCTAGCACATTGGTTTGATAGCATCATAGTTGGGATGGACAGTAGCTAGCGCATTGGTTTGATAGTAGCATAGTTGGGATGGACAGTAGCTAGCGCATTGGTTTGATAGTAGCATAGTTGGGATGGACAGTAGCTAGCGCATTGGTTTGATAGTAGCATAGTTGGGATGGACATTAGCTAGCACATTGGTTTGATAGTAGCATAGTTGGGATGGACTGTAGCAAGCGCATTGGTTTGATAGTAGCATAGTTGGAATGGACAGTAGCTAGCGCATTGGTTTGATAGTAGAATAGTTGGGATGGACAGTAGCTAGCACATTGGTTTGATAGTAGCATAGTTGGGATGGACAGTAGCTATTACATTGGTTTGATAGCATAGTTGGGATGGACAGTAGCTAGCACATTGGTTTGATAGCATCATAGTTGGGATGGACAGTAGCTAGCGCATTGGTTTGATAGTAGCATAGTTGGGATGGACAGTAGCTAGCGCATTGGTTTGATAGTAGCATAGTTGGGATGGACAGTAGCTATTACATTGGTTTGATAGTAGAATAGTTGGGATGGACAGTAGCTAGCACATTGGTTTGATAGCATCATAGTTGGGATGGACAGTAGCTAGCGCATTGGTTTGATAGTAGCATAGTTGGGATGGACAGTAGCTAGCGCATTGGTTTGATAGTAGCATAGTTGGGATGTACAGTAGCTAGCACATAGGTTTGATAGCATTGTTGGGATGGACAGTAGATAGCACATTGTTTTGATTGTAGCATAGTTGGGATGGACAGTAGCTAGCACATTGGTTTGATAGTAGCATAGTTGGGATGGACAGTAGCTAGCACATTGGTTTGATAGCATAGTTGGGATGGACAGTAGCTAGCACATTGGTTTGATAGTAGCATAGTTGGGATGGACAGTAGCTATTACATTGGTTTGATAGTAGAATAGTTGGGATGGACAGTAGCTAGCACATTGGTTTGATAGCATCATAGTTGGGATGGACAGTAGCTAGCGCATTGGTTTGATAGTAGCATAGTTGGGATGGACAGTAGCTAGCGCATTGGTTTGATAGTAGCATAGTTGGGATGTACAGTAGCTAGCACATAGGTTTGATAGCATTGTTGGGATGGACAGTAGATAGCACATTGGTTTGATTGTAGCATAGTTGGGATGGACAGTAGCTAGCACATTGGTTTGATAGTAGCATAGTTGGGATGGACAGTAGCTAGCACATTGGTTTGATAGCATAGTTGGGATGGACAGTAGCTAGCGCATTGGTTTGATAGTAGCATAGTTGGGATGGACAGTAGCTATTACATTGGTTTGATAGTAGAATAGTTGGGATGGACAGTAGCTAGCACATTGGTTTGATAGCATCATAGTTGGGATGGACAGTAGCTAGCGCATTGGTTTGATAGTAGCATAGTTGGGATGGACAGTAGCTAGCGCATTGGTTTGATAGTAGCATAGTTGGGATGTACAGTAGCTAGCACATAGGTTTGATAGCATTGTTGGGATGGACAGTAGATAGCACATTGGTTTGATTGTAGCATAGTTGGGATGGACAGTAGCTAGCACATTGGTTTGATAGTAGCATAGTTGGGATGGACAGTAGCTAGCACATTGGTTTGATAGCATAGTTGGGATGGACAGTAGCTAGCACATTGGTTTGATAGCATCATAGTTGGGATGGACAGTAGCTAGTGCATTGGTTTGATAGTAGCATAGTTGGGATGGACAGTAGCTAGCACATTGGTTTGATAGTAGCATAGTTGGGATGGACAGTAGCTAGCACATTGGTTTGATAGCATCATAGTTGGGATGGACAGTAGCTAGCGCATTGGTTTGATAGTAGCATAGTTGGGATGGACAGTAGCTAGCACATTGGTTTGATAGTAGCATAGTTGGGATGGACTGTAGCAAGCGCATTGGTTTGATAGTAGCATAGTTGGAATGGACAGTAGCTAGCGCATTGGTTTGATAGTAGAATAGTTGGGATGGACAGTAGCTAGCACATTGGTTTGATAGTAGCATAGTTGGGATGGACAGTAGCTATTACATTGGTTTGATAGCATAGTTGGGATGGACAGTAGCTAGCACATTGGTTTGATAGCATCATAGTTGGGATGGACAGTAGCTAGCACATTGGTTTGATAGTAGCATAGTTGGGATGGACAGTAGCTAGCACATTGGTTTGATAGTAGCATAGTTGGGATGGACAGTAGCTAGCACATTGGTTTGATAGTAGCATAGTTGGGATGGACAGTAGCTAGCACATTGGTTTGATAGTAGCATAGTTGGGATGGACAGTAGCTAGCAAGTTGGTTTGATAGTAGCATAGTTGGGATGGACAGTAGCTAGCACATTGGTTTGATAGCATCATAGTTGGGATGGACAGTAGCTAGCGCATTGGTTTGATAGTAGTATAGTTGGGATGTACAGTAGCTAGCACATAGGTTTGATAGCATTGTTGGGATGGACAGTAGATAGCACATTGGTTTGATTGTAGCATAGTTGGGATGGACAGTAGCTAGCACATTGGTTTGATAGTAGCATAGTTGGGATGGACAGTAGCTAGCACATTGGTTTGATAGCATCATAGTTGGGATGGACAGTAGCTAGCGCATTGGTTTGATAGTAGCATAGTTGGGATGGACTGTAAGTAGCGCATTGGTTTGATAGTAGCATTGTTGGGATGGACAGTAGATAGCACATTGGTTTGATAGTAGCATAGTTGGAATGGACAGTAGCTAGCACATTGGTTTGATAGTAGCATAGTTGGGATGGGCAGTAGCTAGCACATTGGTTTGATAGTAGCATAGTTGGGATGGACAGTAGCTAGCGCATTGGTTTGATAGTAGCATAGTTGGGATGGACTGTAGCTAGCGCATTGGTTTGATAGTAGCATAGTTGGAATGGACAGTAGCTAGCGCATTGGTTTGATAGTAGTATAGTTGGGATGGACAGTAGCTAGCACATTGGTTTGATAGTAGCATAGTTGGGATGGACAGTCGCTATTACATTGGTTTGATAGCATAGTTGGGATGGACAGTAGCTAGCACATTGGTTTGATAGCATCATAGTTGGGATGGACAGTAGCTAGCGCATTGGTTTGATAGTAGCATAGTTGGGATGGACAGTAGCTAGCACATTGGTTTGATAGTAGCATAGTTGGGATGGACAGTAGCTAGCACATTGGTTTGATAGTAGCATAGTTGGGATGGACAGTAGCTAGCACATTGGTTTGATAGTAGCATAGTTGGGATGGACAGTAGCTAGCACATTGGTTTGATAGTAGCATAGTTGGGATGGACAGTAGCTAGCACATTGGTTTGATAGTAGCATAGTTGGGATGGACAGTAGCTAGCACATTGGTATGATGGATGGACAGTAGCTAGCACATAGGTTTGATAGCATTGTTGGGATGGACAGTAGATAGCACATTTGTTTGATTGTAGCATAGTTGGGATGGACAGTAGCTAGCACATTGGTTTGATAGTAGCATAGTTGGGATGGACAGTAGCTAGCACATTGGTTTGATAGTAGCATAGTTGGGATGGACTGTAGCTAGCACATTGGTTTGATAGTAGCATAGTTGGGATGGACAGTAGCTAGCACATTGGTTTGATAGTAGCATAGTTGGGATGGACAGTAGCTAGCACATTGGTTTGATAGTAGCATAGTTGGGATGGACAGTAGCTTGCACATTGGTTTGATAGCATCATAGTTGGGATGGACAGTAGCTAGCGCATTGGTTTCATAGTAGCATAGTTGGGATGGACAGTAGCTAGCGCATTGGTTTGATAGTAGCATAGTTGGGATGGACTGTAGCTAGCGCATTGGTTTGATAGTAGCATTGTTGGGATGGACAGTAGATAGCACATTGGTTTGATTGTAGCATAGTTGGGATGGACAGTAGCTAGCACATTGGTTTGATAGTAGCATAGTTGGGATGGACAGTAGCTAGCACATTGGTTTGATCGTAGCATTGTTGGGATTTAGCTAGCACAGGTTTGATAGTAGCATAGTTGGGATGTACAGTAGCTAGCACATTGGTTTGATAGTAGCATAGTTGGGATGTACAGTAGCTAGCACATTGGTTTGATAGTAGCATAGTTGGGATGGACAGTAGCTAGCACATTGGTTTGATAGTAGCATAGTTGGGATGGACAGTAGCTAGCACATTGGTTTGATAGTAGCATAGTTGGAATGTACAGTAGCTAGCACATAGGTTTGATAGCATTGTTGGGATGGACAGTAGATAGCACATTGGTTTGATTGTAGCATAGTTGGGATGGACAGTAGCTAGCACATTGGTTTGATAGTAGCATAGTTGGAATGGACAGTAGCTAGCACATTGGTTTGATAGTAGCATAGTTGGGATGGACAGTAGCTAGCACATTGGTTTGATAGCATCATAGTTGGGATGGACAGTAGCTAGCGCATTGGTTTGATAGTAGCATAGTTGGGATGGACAGTAGCTATTACATTGGTTTGATAGCATAGTTGGGATGGACAGTAGCTAGCACATTGGTTTGATAGCATCATAGTTGGGATGGACAGTAGCTAGCGCATTGGTTTGATAGTAGCATAGTTGGGATGGACAGTAGCTAGCGCATTGGTTTGATAGTAGCATAGTTGGGATGGACAGTAGCTATTACATTGGTTTGATAGCATAGTTGGGATGGACAGTAGCTAGCACATTGGTTTGATAGCATCATAGTTGGGATGGACAGTAGCTAGCGCATTGGTTTGATAGTAGCATAGTTGGGATGGACAGTAGCTAGCACATTAGTTTGATAGTAGCATAGTTGGGATGGACTGTAGCAAGCGCATTGGTTTGATAGTAGCATAGTTGGAATGGACAGTAGCTAGCGCATTGGTTTGATAGTAGAATAGTTGGGATGGACAGTAGCTAGCACATTGGTTTGATAGTAGCATAGTTGGGATGGACAGTAGCTATTACATTGGTTTGATAGCATAGTTGGGATGGACAGTAGCTAGCACATTGGTTTGATAGCATCATAGTTGGGATGGACAGTAGCTAGCGCATTGGTTTGATAGTAGCATAGTTGGGATGGACAGTAGCTAGCGCATTGGTTTGATAGTAGCATAGTTGGGATGGACAGTAGCTAGCGCATTGGTTTGATAGTAGCATAGTTGGGATGGACATTAGCTAGCACATTGGTTTGATAGTAGCATAGTTGGGATGGACTGTAGCAAGCGCATTGGTTTGATAGTAGCATAGTTGGAATGGACAGTAGCTAGCGCATTGGTTTGATAGTAGAATAGTTGGGATGGACAGTAGCTAGCACATTGGTTTGATAGTAGCATAGTTGGGATGGACAGTAGCTATTACATTGGTTTGATAGCATAGTTGGGATGGACAGTAGCTAGCACATTGGTTTGATAGCATCATAGTTGGGATGGACAGTAGCTAGCGCATTGGTTTGATAGTAGCATAGTTGGGATGGACAGTAGCTAGCGCATTGGTTTGATAGTAGCATAGTTGGGATGGACAGTAGCTATTACATTGGTTTGATAGTAGAATAGTTGGGATGGACAGTAGCTAGCACATTGGTTTGATAGCATCATAGTTGGGATGGACAGTAGCTAGCGCATTGGTTTGATAGTAGCATAGTTGGGATGGACAGTAGCTAGCGCATTGGTTTGATAGTAGCATAGTTGGGATGTACAGTAGCTAGCACATAGGTTTGATAGCATTGTTGGGATGGACAGTAGATAGCACATTGGTTTGATTGTAGCATAGTTGGGATGGACAGTAGCTAGCACATTGGTTTGATAGTAGCATAGTTGGGATGGACAGTAGCTAGCACATTGGTTTGATAGCATAGTTGGGATGGACAGTAGCTATTACATTGGTTTGATAGTAGCATAGTTGGGATGGACAGTAGCTATTACATTGGTTTGATAGTAGAATAGTTGGGATGGACAGTAGCTAGCACATTGGTTTGATAGCATCATAGTTGGGATGGACAGTAGCTAGCGCATTGGTTTGATAGTAGCATAGTTGGGATGGACAGTAGCTAGCGCATTGGTTTGATAGTAGCATAGTTGGGATGTACAGTAGCTAGCACATAGGTTTGATAGCATTGTTGGGATGGACAGTAGATAGCACATTGGTTTGATTGTAGCATAGTTGGGATGGACAGTAGCTAGCACATTGGTTTGATAGTAGCATAGTTGGGATGGACAGTAGCTAGCACATTGGTTTGATAGCATAGTTGGGATGGACAGTAGCTAGCGCATTGGTTTGATAGTAGCATAGTTGGGATGGACAGTAGCTATTACATTGGTTTGATAGTAGAATAGTTGGGATGGACAGTAGCTAGCACATTGGTTTGATAGCATCATAGTTGGGATGGACAGTAGCTAGCGCATTGGTTTGATAGTAGCATAGTTGGGATGGACAGTAGCTAGCGCATTGGTTTGATAGTAGCATAGTTGGGATGTACAGTAGCTAGCACATAGGTTTGATAGCATTGTTGGGATGGACAGTAGATAGCACATTGGTTTGATTGTAGCATAGTTGGGATGGACAGTAGCTAGCACATTGGTTTGATAGTAGCATAGTTGGGATGGACAGTAGCTAGCACATTGGTTTGATAGCATAGTTGGGATGGACAGTAGCTAGCACATTGGTTTGATAGCATCATAGTTGGGATGGACAGTAGCTAGTGCATTGGTTTGATAGTAGCATAGTTGGGATGGACAGTAGCTAGCACATTGGTTTGATAGTAGCATAGTTGGGATGGACAGTAGCTAGCACATTGGTTTGATAGCATCATAGTTGGGATGGACAGTAGCTAGCGCATTGGTTTGATAGTAGCATAGTTGGGATGGACAGTAGCTAGCACATTGGTTTGATAGTAGCATAGTTGGGATGGACTGTAGCAAGCGCATTGGTTTGATAGTAGCATAGTTGGAATGGACAGTAGCTAGCGCATTGGTTTGATAGTAGAATAGTTGGGATGGACAGTAGCTAGCACATTGGTTTGATAGTAGCATAGTTGGGATGGACAGTAGCTATTACATTGGTTTGATAGCATAGTTGGGATGGACAGTAGCTAGCACATTGGTTTGATAGCATCATAGTTGGGATGGACAGTAGCTAGCACATTGGTTTGATAGTAGCATAGTTGGGATGGACAGTAGCTAGCACATTGGTTTGATAGTAGCATAGTTGGGATGGACAGTAGCTAGCACATTGGTTTGATAGTAGCATAGTTGGGATGGACAGTAGCTAGCACATTGGTTTGATAGTAGCATAGTTGGGATGGACAGTAGCTAGCAAGTTGGTTTGATAGTAGCATAGTTGGGATGGACAGTAGCTAGCACATTGGTTTGATAGCATCATAGTTGGGATGGACAGTAGCTAGCGCATTGGTTTGATAGTAGTATAGTTGGGATGTACAGTAGCTAGCACATAGGTTTGATAGCATTGTTGGGATGGACAGTAGATAGCACATTGGTTTGATTGTAGCATAGTTGGGATGGACAGTAGCTAGCACATTGGTTTGATAGTAGCATAGTTGGGATGGACAGTAGCTAGCACATTGGTTTGATAGCATCATAGTTGGGATGGACAGTAGCTAGCGCATTGGTTTGATAGTAGCATAGTTGGGATGGACTGTAAGTAGCGCATTGGTTTGATAGTAGCATTGTTGGGATGGACAGTAGATAGCACATTGGTTTGATAGTAGCATAGTTGGAATGGACAGTAGCTAGCACATTGGTTTGATAGTAGCATAGTTGGGATGGGCAGTAGCTAGCACATTGGTTTGATAGTAGCATAGTTGGGATGGACAGTAGCTAGCGCATTGGTTTGATAGTAGCATAGTTGGGATGGACTGTAGCTAGCGCATTGGTTTGATAGTAGCATAGTTGGAATGGACAGTAGCTAGCGCATTGGTTTGATAGTAGTATAGTTGGGATGGACAGTAGCTAGCACATTGGTTTGATAGTAGCATAGTTGGGATGGACAGTCGCTATTACATTGGTTTGATAGCATAGTTGGGATGGACAGTAGCTAGCACATTGGTTTGATAGCATCATAGTTGGGATGGACAGTAGCTAGCGCATTGGTTTGATAGTAGCATAGTTGGGATGGACAGTAGCTAGCACATTGGTTTGATAGTAGCATAGTTGGGATGGACAGTAGCTAGCACATTGGTTTGATAGTAGCATAGTTGGGATGGACAGTAGCTAGCACATTGGTTTGATAGTAGCATAGTTGGGATGGACAGTAGCTAGCACATTGGTTTGATAGTAGCATAGTTGGGATGGACAGTAGCTAGCACATTGGTTTGATAGTAGCATAGTTGGGATGGACAGTAGCTAGCACATTGGTATGATGGATGGACAGTAGCTAGCACATAGGTTTGATAGCATTGTTGGGATGGACAGTAGATAGCACATTTGTTTGATTGTAGCATAGTTGGGATGGACAGTAGCTAGCACATTGGTTTGATAGTAGCATAGTTGGGATGGACAGTAGCTAGCACATTGGTTTGATAGTAGCATAGTTGGGATGGACTGTAGCTAGCACATTGGTTTGATAGTAGCATAGTTGGGATGGACAGTAGCTAGCACATTGGTTTGATAGTAGCATAGTTGGGATGGACAGTAGCTAGCACATTGGTTTGATAGTAGCATAGTTGGGATGTACAGTAGCTAGCACATAGGTTTGATAGCATTGTTGGGATGGACAGTAGATAGCACATTGGTTTGATTGTAGCATAGTTGGGATGGACAGTAGCTAGCACATTGGTTTGATAGTAGCATAGTTGGGATGGACAGTAGCTAGCACATTGGTTTGATAGCATCATAGTTGGGATGGACAGTAGCTAGCGCATTGGTTTGATAGTAGAATAGTTGGGATGGACAGTAGCTATTACATTGGTTTGATAGTAGCATAGTTGGGATGGACAGTAGCTATTACATTGGTTTGATAGCATAGTTGGGATGGACAGAAGCTAGCACATTGGTTTGATAGCATCATAGTTGGGATGGACAGTAGATAGCGCATTGGTTTGATAGTAGCATAGTTGGGATGGACAGTAGCTAGCACATTGGTTTGATAGTAGCATAGTTGGGATGGACAGTAGCTAGCACATTGGTTTGATCGTAGCATTGTTGGGATTTAGCTAGCACAGGTTTGATAGTAGCATAGTTGGGATGTACAGTAGCTAGCACATTGGTTTGATAGTAGCATAGTTGGGATGTACAGTAGCTAGCACATTGGTTTGATAGTAGCATAGTTGGGATGGACAGTAGCTAGCACATTGGTTTGATAGTAGCATAGTTGGGATGGACAGTAGCTAGCACATTGGTTTGATAGTAGCATAGTTGGGATGTACAGTAGCTAGCACATAGGTTTGATAGCATTGTTGGGATGGACAGTAGATAGCACATTGGTTTGATTGTAGCATAGTTGGGATGGACAGTAGCTAGCACATTGGTTTGATAGTAGCATAGTTGGAATGGACAGTAGCTAGCACATTGGTTTGATAGTAGCATAGTTGGGATGGACAGTAGCTAGCACATTGGTTTGATAGCATCATAGTTGGGATGGACAGTAGCTAGCGCATTGGTTTGATAGTAGCATAGTTGGGATGGACATTAGCTAGCGCATTGGTTTGATAGTAGCATAGTTGGGATGGACAGTAGCTATTACATTGGTTTGATAGCATAGTTGGGATGGACAGTAGCTAGCACATTGGTTTGATAGCATCATAGTTGGGATGGACAGTAGCTAGCGCATTGGTTTGATAGTAGCATAGTTGGGATGGACAGTAGCTAGCGCATTGGTTTGATAGTAGCATAGTTGGGATGGACAGTAGCTATTACATTGGTTTGATAGCATAGTTGGGATGGACAGTAGCTAGCACATTGGTTTGATAGCATCATAGTTGGGATGGACAGTAGCTAGCGCATTGGTTTGATAGTAGCATAGTTGGGATGGACAGTAGCTAGCACATTGGTTTGATAGTAGCATAGTTGGGATGGACTGTAGCAAGCGCATTGGTTTGATAGTAGCATAGTTGGAATGGACAGTAGCTAGCGCATTGGTTTGATAGTAGAATAGTTGGGATGGACAGTAGCTAGCACATTGGTTTGATAGTAGCATAGTTGGGATGGACAGTAGCTATTACATTGGTTTGATAGCATAGTTGGGATGGACAGTAGCTAGCACATTGGTTTGATAGCATCATAGTTGGGATGGACAGTAGCTAGCGCATTGGTTTGATAGTAGCATAGTTGGGATGGACAGTAGCTAGCGCATTGGTTTGATAGTAGCATAGTTGGGATGGACAGTAGCTAGCACATTGGTTTGATGGATGGACAGTAGCTAGCACATAGGTTTGATAGCATTGTTGAGTTGGACAGTAGCTAGCACATTGGTTTGATAGTAGCATAGTTGGGATGGACAGTAGCTAGCACATTGGTTTGATGGATGGACAGTAGCTAGCACATAGGTTTGATAGCATTGTTGGGTTGGACAGTAGATAGCACATTGGTTTGATTGTAGCATAGTTGGGATGGACAGTAGCTAGCACATTGGTTTGATAGTAGCATAGTTGGGATGGACAGTAGCTATTACATTGGTTTGATAGCATAGTTGGGATGGACAGTAGCTAGCACATTGGTTTGATAGCATCATAGTTGGGATGGACAGTAGCTAGCGCATTGGTTTGATAGTAGCATAGTTGGGATGGACAGTAGCTAGCGCATTGGTTTGATAGTAGCATAGTTGGGATGGACAGTAGCTATTACATTGGTTTGATAGCATAGTTGGGATGGACAGTAGCTAGCACATTGGTTTGATAGCATCATAGTTGGGATGGACAGTAGCTAGCGCATTGGTTTGATAGTAGCATAGTTGGGATGGACAGTAGCTAGCACATTGGTTTGATAGTAGCATAGTTGGGATGGACTGTAGCAAGCGCATTGGTTTGATAGTAGCATAGTTGGAATGGACAGTAGCTAGCGCATTGGTTTGATAGTAGAATAGTTGGGATGGACAGTAGCTAGCACATTGGTTTGATAGTAGCATAGTTGGGATGGACAGTAGCTATTACATTGGTTTGATAGCATAGTTGGGATGGACAGTAGCTAGCACATTGGTTTGATAGCATCATAGTTGGGATGGACAGTAGCTAGCGCATTGGTTTGATAGTAGCATAGTTGGGATGGACAGTAGCTAGCGCATTGGTTTGATAGTAGCATAGTTGGGATGGACAGTAGCTAGCACATTGGTTTGATGGATGGACAGTAGCTAGCACATAGGTTTGATAGCATTGTTGAGTTGGACAGTAGCTAGCACATTGGTTTGATAGTAGCATAGTTGGGATGGACAGTAGCTAGCACATTGGTTTGATGGATGGACAGTAGCTAGCACATAGGTTTGATAGCATTGTTGGGTTGGACAGTAGATAGCACATTGGTTTGATTGTAGCATAGTTGGGATGGACAGTAGCTAGCACATTGGTTTGATAGTAGCATAGTTGGGATGGACAGTAGCTAGCACATTGGTTTGATAGTAGCATAGTTGGGATGGACAGTAGCTAGCACATTGGTTTGATAGTAGCATAGTTGGGATGGACAGTAGCTAGCACATTGGTTTGATAGTAGCATAGTTGGGATGGACAGTAGCTAGCAAGTTGGTTTGATAGTAGCATAGTTGGGATGGACAGTAGCTAGCACATTGGTTTGATAGCATCATAGTTGGGATGGACAGTAGCTAGCGCATTGGTTTGATAGTAGTATAGTTGGGATGTACAGTAGCTAGCGCATAGGTTTGATAGCATTGTTGGGATGGACAGTAGATAGCACATTGGTTTGATTGTAGCATAGTTGGGATGGACAGTAGCTAGCACATTGGTTTGCTAGTAGCATAGTTGGGATGGACAGTAGCTAGCGCATTGGTTTGATAGTAGCATAGTTGGGATGGACAGTAGCTAGCACATTGGTTTGATAGTAACATAGTTGGGATGGACAGTAGCTAGCACATTGGTTTGATAGTAGCATAGTTGGGATGGACAGTAGCTAGCACATTGGTTTGATAGTAGCATAGTTGGGATGGACAGTAGCTAGCACATTGGTTTGATAGTAGCATAGTTGGGATGGACAGTAGCTAGCACATTGGTTTGATGGATGGACAGTAGCTAGCACATAGGTTTGATAGCATTGTTGGGATGGACAGTAGCTAGCACATTGGTTTGATAGTAGCATAGTTGGGATGGACAGTAGCTAGCAAGTTGGTTTGATAGTAGTATAGTTGGGATGGACAGTAGCTAGCACATTGGTTTGATAGCATCATAGTTGGGATGGACAGTAGCTAGCGCATTGGTTTGATAGTAGTGTAGTTGGGATGTACAGTAGCTAGCACATAGGTTTGATAGCATTGTTGGGATGTACAGTAGATAGCACATTGGTTTGATTGTAGCATAGTTGGGATGGACAGTAGCTAGCACATTGGTTTGATAGTAGCATAGTTGGGATGGACAGTAGCTAGCGCATTGGTTTGATAGTAGCATAGTTGGGATGGACTGTAGCTAGCGCATTGGTTTGATTGTAGCATCATTGGGATGGACAGTAGCTAGCACATTGGTTTGATAGTAGCATAGTTGGGATGGACAGTAGCTAGCACATTGGTTTGATAGTAGCATAGTTGGGATGGACAGTAGCTAGCACATTGGTTTGATAGTAGCATAGTTGGGATGGACAGTAGCTAGCACATTGGTTTGATAGTAGCATAGTTGGGATGGACAGTAGCTAGCACATTGGTTTGATAGCATCATAGTTGGGATGGACAGTAGCTAGGGCATTGGTTTGATAGTAGCATAGTTGGGATGGACAGTAGCTAGCGCATTGGTTTGATAGTAACATAGTCGGGATGGACTGTAGCTAGCGCATTGGTTTGATAGTAGCATAGTTGGGATGGACTGTAGCTAGCGCATTGGTTTGATAGTAGCATAGTTGGAATGGACAGTAGCTAGCGCATTGGTTTGATAGTAGCATAGTTGGGATGGACAGTAGCTATTACATTGGTTTGATAGCATAGTTGGGATGGACAGTAGCTAGCACATTGGTTTGATAGTAGCATAGTTGGGATGGACAGTAGCTAGCACATTGGTTTGATAGTAGCATAGTTGGGATGGACAGTAGTTAGCACATTGGTTTGATAGTAGCATAGTTGGGATGGACAGTAGCTAGCACATTGGTTTGATAGTAGCATAGTTGGGATGGACAGTAGCTAGCACATTGGTTTGATAGTAGCATAGTTGGGATGGACAGTAGCTAGCACATTGGTTTGATAGTAGTATGGTTGGGATGGACAGTAGCTAGCACATTGGTTTGATAGCATCATAGTTGGGATGGACAGTAGCTAGCGCATTGGTTTGATAGTAGCATAGTTGGGATGGACAGTAGCTAGCGCATTGGTTTGATAGTAGCATAGTTGGGATGTACAGTAGCTAGCACATAGGTTTGATAGCATTGTTGGGATGGACAGTAGATAGCACATTGGTTTGATTGTAGCATAGTTGGGATGGACAGTAGATAGCACATTGGTTTGATAGTAGCATAGTTGGGATGGACAGTAGCTAGCACATTGGTTTGATAGCATCATAGTTGGGATGGACAGTAGCTAGCGCATTGGTTTGATAGTAGCATAGTTGGGATGGACAGTAGCTAGCGCATTGGTTTGATAGTAGCATAGTTGGGATGGACTGTAGCTAGCGCATTGGTTTGATAGTAGCATTGTTGGGATGGACAGTAGATAGCACATTGGTTTGATTGTAGCATAGTTGGGATGGACAGTAGCTAGCACATTGGTTTGATAGTAGCATAGTTGGGATGGACAGTAGCTAGCACATTGGTTTGATCGTAGCATTGTTGGGATTTAGCTAGCACAGGTTTGATAGTAGCATAGTTGGGATGTACAGTAGCTAGCACATTGGTTTGATAGTAGCATAGTTGGGATGTACAGTAGCTAGCACATTGGTTTGATAGTAGCATAGTTGGGATGGACAGTAGCTAGCACATTGGTTTGATAGTAGCATAGTTGGGATGGACAGTAGCTAGCACATTGGTTTGATAGTAGCATAGTTGGGATGTACAGTAGCTAGCACATAGGTTTGATAGCATTGTTGGGATGGACAGTAGATAGCACATTGGTTTGATTGTAGCATAGTTGGGATGGACAGTAGCTAGCACATTGGTTTGATAGTAGCATAGTTGGAATGGACAGTAGCTAGCACATTGGTTTGATAGTAGCATAGTTGGGATGGACAGTAGCTAGCACATTGGTTTGATAGCATCATAGTTGGGATGGACAGTAGCTAGCGCATTGGTTTGATAGTAGCATAGTTGGGATGGACATTAGCTAGCGCATTGGTTTGATAGTAGCATAGTTGGGATGGACAGTAGCTATTACATTGGTTTGATAGCATCATAGTTGGGATGGACAGTAGCTAGCGCATTGGTTTGATAGTAGCATAGTTGGGATGGACAGTAGCTAGCGCATTGGTTTGATAGTAGCATAGTTGGGATGGACAGTAGCTATTACATTGGTTTGATAGCATAGTTGGGATGGACAGTAGCTAGCACATTGGTTTGATAGCATCATAGTTGGGATGGACAGTAGCTAGCGCATTGGTTTGATAGTAGCATAGTTGGGATGGACTGTAGCAAGCGCATTGGTTTGATAGTAGCATAGTTGGAATGGACAGTAGATAGCGCATTGGTTTGATAGTAGAATAGTTGGGATGGACAGTAGCTAGCACATTGGTTTGATAGTAGCATAGTTGGGATGGACAGTAGCTATTACATTGGTTTGATAGCATAGTTGGGATGGACAGTAGCTAGCACATTGGTTTGATAGCATCATAGTTGGGATGGACAGTAGCTAGCGCATTGGTTTGATAGTAGCATAGTTGGGATGGACAGTAGCTAGCGCATTGGTTTGATAGTAGCATAGTTGGGATGGACAGTAGCTATTACATTGGTTTGATAGTAGAATAGTTGGGATGGACAGTAGCTAGCACATTGGTTTGATCGTAGCATAGTTGGGATGTACAGTAGCTAGCACATTGGTTTGATAGTAGCATAGTTGGGATGGACAGTAGCTAGCACATTGGTTTGATAGTAGCATAGTTGGGATGGACAGTAGCTAGCACAGGTTTGATAGTAGCATAGTTGGGATGTACAGTAGCTAGCACATTGGTTTGATAGTAGCATAGTTGGGATGTACAGTAGCTAGCACATTGGTTTGATAGTAGCATAGTTGGGATGGACAGTAGCTAGCACATTGGTTTGATAGTAGCATAGTTGGGATGGACAGTAGCTAGCACATTGGTGTGATAGTAGCATAGTTGGGATGTACAGTAGCTAGCACATAGGTTTGATAGCATTGTTGGGATGGACAGTAGATAGCACATTGGTTTGATTGTAGCATAGTTGGGATGGACAGTAGCTAGCACATTGGTTTGATAGTAGCATAGTTGGAATGGACAGTAGCTAGCACATTGGTTTGATAGTAGCATAGTTGGGATGGACAGTAGCTAGCACATTGGTTTGATAGCATCATAGTTGGGATGGACAGTAGCTAGCGCATTGGTTTGATAGTAGCATAGTTGGGATGGACATTAGCTAGCGCATTGGTTTGATAGTAGCATAGTTGGGATGGACAGTAGCTATTACATTGGTTTGATAGCATCATAGTTGGGATGGACAGTAGCTAGCGCATTGGTTTGATAGTAGCATAGTTGGGATGGACAGTAGCTAGCGCATTGGTTTGATAGTAGCATAGTTGGGATGGACAGTAGCTATTACATTGGTTTGATAGCATAGTTGGGATGGACAGTAGCTAGCACATTGCTTTGATAGCATCATAGTTGGGATGGACAGTAGCTAGCGCATTGGTTTGATAGTAGCATAGTTGGGATGGACTGTAGCAAGCGCATTGGTTTGATAGTAGCATAGTTGGAATGGACAGTAGCTAGCGCATTGGTTTGATAGTAGAATAGTTGGGATGGACAGTAGCTAGCACATTGGTTTGATAGTAGCATAGTTGGGATGGACAGTAGCTATTACATTGGTTTGATAGCATAGTTGGGATGGACAGTAGCTAGCACATTGGTTTGATAGCATCATAGTTGGGATGGACAGTAGCTAGCGCATTGGTTTGATAGTAGCATAGTTGGGATGGACAGTAGCTAGCACAGGTTTGATAGTAGCATAGTTGGGATGTACAGTAGCTAGCACATTGGTTTGATAGTAGCATAGTTGGGATGTACAGTAGCTAGCACATTGGTTTGATAGTAGCATAGTTGGGATGGACAGTAGCTAGCACATTGGTTTGATAGTAGCATAGTTGGGATGGACAGTAGCTAGCACATTGGTGTGATAGTAGCATAGTTGGGATGTACAGTAGCTAGCACATAGGTTTGATAGCATTGTTGGGATGGACAGTAGATAGCACATTGGTTTGATTGTAGCATAGTTGGGATGGACAGTAGCTAGCACATTGGTTTGATAGTAGCATAGTTGGAATGGACAGTAGCTAGCACATTGGTTTGATAGTAGCATAGTTGGGATGGACAGTAGCTAGCACATTGGTTTGATAGCATCATAGTTGGGATGGACAGTAGCTAGCGCATTGGTTTGATAGTAGCATAGTTGGGATGGACATTAGCTAGCGCATTGGTTTGATAGTAGCATAGTTGGGATGGACAGTAGCTATTACATTGGTTTGATAGCATCATAGTTGGGATGGACAGTAGCTAGCGCATTGGTTTGATAGTAGCATAGTTGGGATGGACAGTAGCTAGCGCATTGGTTTGATAGTAGCATAGTTGGGATGGACAGTAGCTATTACATTGGTTTGATAGCATAGTTGGGATGGACAGTAGCTAGCACATTGCTTTGATAGCATCATAGTTGGGATGGACAGTAGCTAGCGCATTGGTTTGATAGTAGCATAGTTGGGATGGACTGTAGCAAGCGCATTGGTTTGATAGTAGCATAGTTGGAATGGACAGTAGCTAGCGCATTGGTTTGATAGTAGAATAGTTGGGATGGACAGTAGCTAGCACATTGGTTTGATAGTAGCATAGTTGGGATGGACAGTAGCTATTACATTGGTTTGATAGCATAGTTGGGATGGACAGTAGCTAGCACATTGGTTTGATAGCATCATAGTTGGGATGGACAGTAGCTAGCGCATTGGTTTGATAGTAGCATAGTTGGGATGGACAGTAGCTAGCGCATTGGTTTGATAGTAGCATAGTTGGGATGGACAGTAGCTATTACATTGGTTTGATAGTAGAATAGTTGGGATGGACAGTAGCTAGCACATTGGTTTGATAGCATCATAGTTGGGATGGACAGTAGCTAGCGCATTGGTTTGATAGTAGCATAGTTGGGATGGACAGTAGCTAGCACATTGGTTTGATAGCATCATAGTTGGGATGGACAGTAGCTAGCGCATTGGTTTGATAGTAGCATAGTTGGGATGGACAGTAGCTAGCGCATTGGTTTGATAGTAGCATAGTTGGGATGTACAGTAGCTAGCACATAGGTTTGATAGCATTGTTGGGATGGACAGTAGATAGCACATTGGTTTGATTGTAGCATAGTTGGGATGGACAGTAGCTAGCACATTGGTTTGATAGTAGCATAGTTGGGATGGACAGTAGCTATTACATTGGTTTGATAGCATAGTTGGGATGGACAGTAGCTAGCACATTGGTTTGATAGCATCATAGTTGGGATGGACAGTAGCTAGCGCATTGGTTTGATAGTAGCATAGTTGGGATGGACATTAGCTAGCACATTGGTTTGATAGTAGCATAGTTGGGATGGACTGTAGCAAGCGCATTGGTTTGATAGTAGCATAGTTGGAATGGACAGTAGCTAGCGCATTGGTTTGATAGTAGAATAGTTGGGATGGACAGTAGCTAGCACATTGGTTTGATAGTAGCATAGTTGGGATGGACAGTAGCTATTACATTGGTTTGATAGCATAGTTGGGATGGACAGTAGCTAGCACATTGGTTTGATAGCATCATAGTTGGGATGGACAGTAGCTAGCGCATTGGTTTGATAGTAGCATAGTTGGGATGGACAGTAGCTAGCGCATTGGTTTGATAGTAGCATAGTTGGGATGGACAGTAGCTATTACATTGGTTTGATAGTAGAATAGTTGGGATGGACAGTAGCTAGCACATTGGTTTGATAGCATCATAGTTGGGATGGACAGTAGCTAGCGCATTGGTTTGATAGTAGCATAGTTGGGATGGACAGTAGCTAGCGCATTGGTTTGATAGCATCATAGTTGGGATGGACAGTAGCTAGCGCATTGGTTTGATAGTAGCATAGTTGGGATGGACAGTAGCTAGCGCATTGGTTTGATAGTAGCATAGTTGGGATGTACAGTAGCTAGCACATAGGTTTGATAGCATTGTTGGGATGGACAGTAGATAGCACATTGGTTTGATTGTAGCATAGTTGGGATGGACAGTAGCTAGCACATTGGTTTGATAGTAGCATAGTTGGGATGGACAGTAGCTAGCACATTGGTTTGATAGCATAGTTGGGATGGACAGTAGCTAGCACATTGGTTTGATAGCATCATAGTTGGGATGGACAGTAGCTAGCGCATTGGTTTGATAGTAGCATAGTTGGGATGGACAGTAGCTAGCACATTGGTTTGATAGTAGCATAGTTGGGATGGACAGTAGCTAGCACATTGGTTTGATAGCATCATAGTTGGGATGGACAGTAGCTAGCGCATTGGTTTGATAGTAGCATAGTTGGGATGGACAGTAGCTAGCACATTGGTTTGATAGTAGCATAGTTGGGATGGACTGTAGCAAGCGCATTGGTTTGATAGTAGCATAGTTGGAATGGACAGTAGCTAGCGCATTGGTTTGATAGTAGAATAGTTGGGATGGACAGTAGCTAGCGCATTGGTTTGATAGTAGCATAGTTGGGATGGACAGTAGCTATTACATTGGTTTGATAGCATAGTTGGGATGGACAGTAGCTAGCACATTGGTTTGATAGCATCATAGTTGGGATGGACAGTAGCTAGCACATTGGTTTGATAGTAGCATAGTTGGGATGGACAGTAGCTAGCACATTGGTTTGATAGTAGCATAGTTGGGATGGACAGTAGCTAGCACATTGGTTTGATAGTAGTATAGTTGGGATGTACAGTAGCTAGCACATAGGTTTGATAGCATTGTTGGGATGGACAGTAGATAGCACATTGGTTTGATTGTAGCATAGTTGGGATGGACAGTAGCTAGCACATTGGTTTGATAGTAGCATAGTTGGGATGGACAGTAGCTAGCGCATTGGTTTGATAGCATCATAGTTGGGATGGACAGTAGCTAGCGCATTGGTTTGATAGTAGCATAGTTGGGATGGACTGTAAGTAGCGCATTGGTTTGATAGTAGCATTGTTGGGATGGACAGTAGATAGCACATTGGTTTGATAGTAGCATAGTTGGAATGGACAGTAGCTAGCACATTGGTTTGATAGTAGCATAGTTGGGATGGGCAGTAGCTAGCACATTGGTTTGATAGTAGCATAGTTGGGATGGACAGTAGCTAGCGCATTGGTTTGATAGTAGCATAGTTGGGATGGACTGTAGCTAGCGCATTGGTTTGATAGTAGCATAGTTGGAATGGACAGTAGCTAGCGCATTGGTTTGATAGTAGTATAGTTGGGATGGACAGTAGCTAGCACATTGGTTTGATAGTAGCATAGTTGGGATGGACAGTCGCTATTACATTGGTTTGATAGCATAGTTGGGATGGACAGTAGCTAGCGCATTGGTTTGATAGCATCATAGTTGGGATGGACAGTAGCTAGCGCATTGGTTTGATAGTAGCATAGTTGGGATGGACAGTAGCTAGCACATTGGTTTGATAGTAGCATAGTTGGGATGGACAGTAGCTAGCACATTGGTTTGATAGTAGCATAGTTGGGATGGACAGTAGCTAGCACATTGGTTTGATAGTAGCATAGTTGGGATGGACAGTAGCTAGCACATTGGTTTGATAGTAGCATAGTTGGGATGGACAGTAGCTAGCACATTGGTATGATGGATGGACAGTAGCTAGCACATAGGTTTGATAGCATTGTTGGGATGGACAGTAGATAGCACATTTGTTTGATTGTAGCATAGTTGGGATGGACAGTAGCTAGCACATTGGTTTGATAGTAGCATAGTTGGGATGGACAGTAGCTAGCACATTGGTTTGATAGTAGCATAGTTGGGATGGACTGTAGCTAGCACATTGGTTTGATAGTAGCATAGTTGGGATGGACAGTAGCTAGCACATTGGTTTGATAGTAGCATAGTTGGGATGGACAGTAGCTAGCACATTGGTTTGATAGTAGCATAGTTGGGATGTACAGTAGCTAGCACATAGGTTTGATAGCATTGTTGGGATGGACAGTAGATAGCACATTGGTTTGATTGTAGCATAGTTGGGATGGACAGTAGCTAGCACATTGGTTTGATAGTAGCATAGTTGGGATGGACAGTAGCTAGCACATTGGTTTGATAGCATCATAGTTGGGATGGACAGTAGCTAGCGCATTGGTTTGATAGTAGAATAGTTGGGATGGACAGTAGCTATTACATTGGTTTGATAGTAGCATAGTTGGGATGGACAGTAGCTATTACATTGGTTTGATAGCATAGTTGGGATGGACAGAAGCTAGCACATTGGTTTGATAGCATCATAGTTGGGATGGACAGTAGATAGCGCATTGGTTTGATAGTAGCATAGTTGGGATGGACAGTAGCTAGCACATTGGTTTGATAGTAGCATAGTTGGGATGGACAGTAGCTAGCACATTGGTTTGATCGTAGCATTGTTGGGATTTAGCTAGCACAGGTTTGATAGTAGCATAGTTGGGATGTACAGTAGCTAGCACATTGGTTTGATAGTAGCATAGTTGGGATGTACAGTAGCTAGCACATTGGTTTGATAGTAGCATAGTTGGGATGGACAGTAGCTAGCACATTGGTTTGATAGTAGCATAGTTGGGATGGACAGTAGCTAGCACATTGGTTTGATAGTAGCATAGTTGGGATGTACAGTAGCTAGCACATAGGTTTGATAGCATTGTTGGGATGGACAGTAGATAGCACATTGGTTTGATTGTAGCATAGTTGGGATGGACAGTAGCTAGCACATTGGTTTGATAGTAGCATAGTTGGAATGGACAGTAGCTAGCACATTGGTTTGATAGTAGCATAGTTGGGATGGACAGTAGCTAGCACATTGGTTTGATAGCATCATAGTTGGGATGGACAGTAGCTAGCGCATTGGTTTGATAGTAGCATAGTTGGGATGGACATTAGCTAGCGCATTGGTTTGATAGTAGCATAGTTGGGATGGACAGTAGCTATTACATTGGTTTGATAGCATAGTTGGGATGGACAGTAGCTAGCACATTGGTTTGATAGCATCATAGTTGGGATGGACAGTAGCTAGCGCATTGGTTTGATAGTAGCATAGTTGGGATGGACAGTAGCTAGCGCATTGGTTTGATAGTAGCATAGTTGGGATGGACAGTAGCTATTACATTGGTTTGATAGCATAGTTGGGATGGACAGTAGCTAGCACATTGGTTTGATAGCATCATAGTTGGGATGGACAGTAGCTAGCGCATTGGTTTGATAGTAGCATAGTTGGGATGGACAGTAGCTAGCACATTGGTTTGATAGTAGCATAGTTGGGATGGACTGTAGCAAGCGCATTGGTTTGATAGTAGCATAGTTGGAATGGACAGTAGCTAGCGCATTGGTTTGATAGTAGAATAGTTGGGATGGACAGTAGCTAGCACATTGGTTTGATAGTAGCATAGTTGGGATGGACAGTAGCTATTACATTGGTTTGATAGCATAGTTGGGATGGACAGTAGCTAGCACATTGGTTTGATAGCATCATAGTTGGGATGGACAGTAGCTAGCGCATTGGTTTGATAGTAGCATAGTTGGGATGGACAGTAGCTAGCGCATTGGTTTGATAGTAGCATAGTTGGGATGGACAGTAGCTAGCACATTGGTTTGATGGATGGACAGTAGCTAGCACATAGGTTTGATAGCATTGTTGAGTTGGACAGTAGCTAGCACATTTGTTTGATAGTAGCATAGTTGGGATGGACAGTAGCTAGCACATTGGTTTGATGGATGGACAGTAGCTAGCACATAGGTTTGATAGCATTGTTGGGTTGGACAGTAGATAGCACATTGGTTTGATTGTAGCATAGTTGGGATGGACAGTAGCTAGCACATTGGTTTGATAGTAGCATAGTTGGGATGGACAGTAGCTAGCACATTGGTTTGATAGTAGCATAGTTGGGATGGACAGTAGCTAGCACATTGGTTTGATAGTAGCATAGTTGGGATGGACAGTAGCTAGCAAGTTGGTTTGATAGTAGCATAGTTGGGATGGACAGTAGCTAGCACATTGGTTTGATAGCATCATAGTTGGGATGGACAGTAGCTAGCGCATTGGTTTGATAGTAGTATAGTTGGGATGTACAGTAGCTAGCGCATAGGTTTGATAGCATTGTTGGGATGGACAGTAGATAGCACATTGGTTTGATTGTAGCATAGTTGGGATGGACAGTAGCTAGCACATTGGTTTGCTAGTAGCATAGTTGGGATGGACAGTAGCTAGCGCATTGGTTTGATAGTAGCATAGTTGGGATGGACAGTAGCTAGCACATTGGTTTGATAGTAGCATAGTTGGGATGGACAGTAGCTAGCACATTGGTTTGATAGTAGCATAGTTGGGATGGACAGTAGCTAGCACATTGGTTTGATAGTAGCATAGTTGGGATGGACAGTAGCTAGCACATTGGTTTGATAGTAGCATAGTTGGGATGGACAGTAGCTAGCACATTGGTTTGATAGTAGCATAGTTGGGATGGACAGTAGCTAGCACATTGGTTTGATGGATGGACAGTAGCTAGCACATAGGTTTGATAGCATTGTTGGGATGGACAGTAGATAGCACATTGGTTTGATTGTAGCATAGTTGGGATGGACAGTAGCTAACACATTGGTTTGATAGTAGCATAGTTGGGATGGACAGTAGCTAGCACATTGGTTTGATAGTAGCATAGTTGGGATGGACAGTAGCTAGCACATTGGTTTGATAGTAGCATAGTTGGGATGGACAGTAGCTAGCACATTGGTTTGATAGTAGCATAGTTGGGATGGACAGTAGCTAGCAAGTTGGTTTGATAGTAGTATAGTTGGGATGGACAGTAGCTAGCACATTGGTTTGATAGCATCATAGTTGGGATGGACAGTAGCTAGCGCATTGGTTTGATAGTAGTGTAGTTGGGATGTACAGTAGCTAGCACATAGGTTTGATAGCATTGTTGGGATGTACAGTAGATAGCACATTGGTTTGATTGTAGCATAGTTGGGATGGACAGTAGCTAGCACATTGGTTTGATAGTAGCATAGTTGGGATGGACAGTAGCTAGCGCATTGGTTTGATAGTAGCATAGTTGGGATGGACTGTAGCTGGCGCATTGGTTTGATTGTAGCATCATTGGGATGGACAGTAGCTAGCACATTGGTTTGATAGTAGCATAGTTGGGATGGACAGTAGCTAGCACATTGGTTTGATAGTAGCATAGTTGGGATGGACAGTAGCTAGCACATTGGTTTGATAGTAGCATAGTTGGGATGGACAGTAGCTAGCACATTGGTTTGATAGTAGCATAGTTGGGATGGACAGTAGCTAGCACATTGGTTTGATAGCATCATAGTTGGGATGGACAGTAGCTTAGGCATTGGTTTGATAGTAGCATAGTTGGGATGGACAGTAGCTAGCGCATTGGTTTGATAGTAACATAGTCGGGATGGACTGTAGCTAGCGCATTGGTTTGATAGTAGCATAGTTGGGATGGACTGTAGCTAGCGCATTGGTTTGATAGTAGCATAGTTGGAATGGACAGTAGCTAGCGCATTGGTTTGATAGTAGCATAGTTGGGATGGACAGTAGCTATTACATTGGTTTGATAGCATAGTTGGGATGGACAGTAGCTAGCACATTGGTTTGATAGTAGCATAGTTGGGATGGACAGTAGCTAGCACATTGGTTTGATAGTAGCATAGTTGGGATGGACAGTAGTTAGCACATTGGTTTGATAGTAGCATAGTTGGGATGGACAGTAGCTAGCACATTGGTTTGATAGTAGCATAGTTGGGATGGACAGTAGCTAGCACATTGGTTTGATAGTAGCATAGTTGGGATGGACAGTAGCTAGCACATTGGTTTGATAGTAGTATGGTTGGGATGGACAGTAGCTAGCACATTGGTTTGATAGCATCATAGTTGGGATGGACAGTAGCTAGCGCATTGGTTTGATAGTAGCATAGTTGGGATGGACAGTAGCTAGCGCATTGGTTTGATAGTAGCATAGTTGGGATGTACAGTAGCTAGCACATAGGTTTGATAGCATTGTTGGGATGGACAGTAGATAGCACATTGGTTTGATTGTAGCATAGTTGGGATGGACAGTAGATAGCACATTGGTTTGATAGTAGCATAGTTGGGATGGACAGTAGCTAGCACATTGGTTTGATAGCATCATAGTTGGGATGGACAGTAGCTAGCGCATTGGTTTGATAGTAGCATAGTTGGGATGGACAGTAGCTAGCGCATTGGTTTGATAGTAGCATAGTTGGGATGGACTGTAGCTAGCGCATTGGTTTGATAGTAGCATTGTTGGGATGGACAGTAGATAGCACATTGGTTTGATTGTAGCATAGTTGGGATGGACAGTAGCTAGCACATTGGTTTGATAGTAGCATAGTTGGGATGGACAGTAGCTAGCACATTGGTTTGATCGTAGCATTGTTGGGATTTAGCTAGCACAGGTTTTATAGTAGCATAGTTGGGATGTACAGTAGCTAGCACATTGGTTTGATAGTAGCATAGTTGGGATGTACAGTAGCTAGCACATTGGTTTGATAGTAGCATAGTTGGGATGGACAGTAGCTAGCACATTGGTTTGATAGTAGCATAGTTGGGATGGACAGTAGCTAGCACATTGGTTTGATAGTAGCATAGTTGGGATGTACAGTAGCTAGCACATAGGTTTGATAGCATTGTTGGGATGGACAGTAGATAGCACATTGGTTTGATTGTAGCATAGTTGGGATGGACAGTAGCTAGCACATTGGTTTGATAGCATCATAGTTGGGATGGACAGTAGCTAGCGCATTGGTTTGATAGTAGCATAGTTGGGATGGACATTAGCTAGCGCATTGGTTTGATAGTAGCATAGTTGGGATGGACAGTAGCTATTACATTGGTTTGATAGCATCATAGTTGGGATGGACAGTAGCTAGCGCATTGGTTTGATAGTAGCATAGTTGGGATGGACAGTAGCTAGCGCATTGGTTTGATAGTAGCATAGTTGGGATGGACAGTAGCTATTACATTGGTTTGATAGCATAGTTGGGATGGACAGTAGCTAGCACATTGGTTTGATAGCATCATAGTTGGGATGGACAGTAGCTAGCGCATTGGTTTGATAGTAGCATAGTTGGGATGGACTGTAGCAAGCGCATTGGTTTGATAGTAGCATAGTTGGAATGGACAGTAGCTAGCGCATTGGTTTGATAGTAGAATAGTTGGGATGGACAGTAGCTAGCACATTGGTTTGATAGTAGCATAGTTGGGATGGACAGTAGCTATTACATTGGTTTGATAGCATAGTTGGGATGGACAGTAGCTAGCACATTGGTTTGATAGCATCATAGTTGGGATGGACAGTAGCTAGCGCATTGGTTTGATAGTAGCATAGTTGGGATGGACAGTAGCTAGTGCATTGGTTTGATAGTAGCATAGTTGGGATGGACAGTAGCTATTACATTGGTTTGATAGTAGAATAGTTGGGATGGACAGTAGCTAGCACATTGGTTTGATCGTAGCATAGTTGGGATGTACAGTAGCTAGCACATTGGTTTGATAGTAGCATAGTTGGGATGGACAGTAGCTAGCACATTGGTTTGATAGTAGCATAGTTGGGATGGACAGTAGCTAGCACATTGGTTTGATAGTAGCATAGTTGGGATGGACAGTAGCTAGCACATTGGTTTGATAGTAGCATAGTTGGGATGTACAGTAGCTAGCACATAGGTTTGATAGCATTGTTGGGATGGACAGTAGATAGCACATTGGTTTGATTGTAGCATAGTTGGGATGGACAGTAGCTAGCACATTGGTTTGATAGTAGCATAGTTGGAATGGACAGTAGCTAGCACATTGGTTTGATAGTAGCATAGTTGGGATGGACAGTAGCTAGCACATTGGTTTGATAGCATCATAGTTGGGATGGACAGTAGCTAGCGCATTGGTTTGATAGTAGCATAGTTGGGATGGACATTAGCTAGCGCATTGGTTTGATAGTAGCATAGTTGGGATGGACAGTAGCTATTACATTGGTTTGATAGCATCATAGTTGGGATGGACAGTAGCTAGCGCATTGGTTTGATAGTAGCATAGTTGGGATGGACAGTAGCTAGCGCATTGGTTTGATAGTAGCATAGTTGGGATGGACAGTAGCTATTACATTGGTTTGATAGCATAGTTGGGATGGACAGTAGCTAGCACATTGCTTTGATAGCATCATAGTTGGGATGGACAGTAGCTAGCGCATTGGTTTGATAGTAGCATAGTTGGGATGGACTGTAGCAAGCGCATTGGTTTGATAGTAGCATAGTTGGAATGGACAGTAGCTAGCGCATTGGTTTGATAGTAGAATAGTTGGGATGGACAGTAGCTAGCACATTGGTTTGATAGTAGCATAGTTGGGATGGACAGTAGCTATTACATTGGTTTGATAGCATAGTTGGGATGGACAGTAGCTAGCACATTGGTTTGATAGCATCATAGTTGGGATGGACAGTAGCTAGCGCATTGGTTTGATAGTAGCATAGTTGGGATGGACAGTAGCTAGCGCATTGGTTTGATAGTAGCATAGTTGGGATGGACAGTAGCTATTACATTGGTTTGATAGTAGAATAGTTGGGATGGACAGTAGCTAGCACATTGGTTTGATAGCATCATAGTTGGGATGGACAGTAGCTAGCGCATTGGTTTGATAGTAGCATAGTTGGGATGGACAGTAGCTAGCACATTGGTTTGATAGCATCATAGTTGGGATGGACAGTAGCTAGCGCATTGGTTTGATAGTAGCATAGTTGGGATGGACAGTAGCTAGCGCATTGGTTTGATAGTAGCATAGTTGGGATGTACAGTAGCTAGCACATAGGTTTGATAGCATTGTTGGGATGGACAGTAGATAGCACATTGGTTTGATTGTAGCATAGTTGGGATGGACAGTAGCTAGCACATTGGTTTGATAGTAGCATAGTTGGGATGGACAGTAGCTAGCACATTGGTTTGATAGCATCATAGTTGGGATGGACAGTAGCTAGCGCATTGGTTTCATAGTAGCATAGTTGGGATGGACAGTAGCTAGCGCATTGGTTTGATAGTAGCATAGTTGGGATGGACTGTAGCTAGCGCATTGGTTTGATAGTAGCATTGTTGGGATGGACAGTAGATAGCACATTGGTTTGATTGTAGCATAGTTGGGATGGACAGTAGCTAGCACATTGGTTTGATAGTAGCATAGTTGGGAAGGACAGTAGCTAGCACATTGGTTTGATCGTAGCATTGTTGGGATTTAGCTAGCACAGGTTTGATAGTAGCATAGTTGGGATGTACAGTAGCTAGCACATTGGTTTGATAGTAGCATAGTTGGGATGTACAGTAGCTAGCACATTGGTTTGATAGTAGCATAGTTGGGATGGACAGTAGCTAGCACATTGGTTTGATAGTAGCATAGTTGGGATGGACAGTAGCTAGCACATTGGTTTGATAGTAGCATAGTTGGGATGGACAGTAGCTAGCACATTGGTTTGATAGCATCATAGTTGGGATGGACAGTAGCTAGGGCATTGGTTTGATAGTAGCATAGTTGGGATGGACAGTAGCTAGCGCATTGGTTTGATAGTAACATAGTCGGGATGGACTGTAGCTAGCGCATTGGTTTGATAGTAGCATAGTTGGGATGGACTGTAGCTAGCGCATTGGTTTGATAGTAGCATAGTTGGAATGGACAGTAGCTAGCGCATTGGTTTGATAGTAGCATAGTTGGGATGGACAGTAGCTATTACATTGGTTTGATAGCATAGTTGGGATGGACAGTAGCTAGCACATTGGTTTGATAGTAGCATAGTTGGGATGGACAGTAGCTAGCACATTGGTTTGATAGTAGCATAGTTGGGATGGACAGTAGTTAGCACATTCGTTTGATAGTAGCATAGTTGGGATGGACAGTAGCTAGCACATTGGTTTGATAGTAGCATAGTTGGGATGGACAGTAGCTAGCACATTGGTTTGATAGTAGCATAGTTGGGATGGACAGTAGCTAGCACATTGGTTTGATAGTAGCATAGTTGGGATGGACAGTAGCTAGCACATTGGTTTGATAGCATCATAGTTGGGATGGACAGTAGCTAGCGCATTGGTTTGATAGTAGCATAGTTGGGATGGACAGTAGCTAGCGCATTGGTTTGATAGTAGCATAGTTGGGATGTACAGTAGCTAGCACATAGGTTTGATAGCATTGTTGGGATGGACAGTAGATAGCACATTGGTTTGATTGTAGCATAGTTGGGATGGACAGTAGCTAGCACATTGGTTTGATAGTAGCATAGTTGGGATGGACAGTAGCTAGCACATTGGTTTGATAGCATCATAGTTGGGATGGACAGTAGCTAGCGCATTGGTTTCATAGTAGCATAGTTGGGATGGACAGTAGCTAGCGCATTGGTTTGATAGTAGCATAGTTGGGATGGACTGTAACTAGCGCATTGGTTTGATAGTAGCATTGTTGGGATGGACAGTAGATAGCACATTGGTTTGATTGTAGCATAGTTGGGATGGACAGTAGCTAGCACATTGGTTTGATAGTAGCATAGTTGGGATGGACAGTAGCTAGCACAGTGGTTTGATCGTAGTATTGTTGGGATTTAGCTAGCACAGGTTTGATAGTAGCATAGTTGGGATGTACAGTAGCTAGCACATTGGTTTGATAGTAGCATAGTTGGGATGTACAGTAGCTAGCACATTGGTTTGATAGTAGCATAGTTGGGATGGACAGTAGCTAGCACATTGGTTTGATAGTAGCATAGTTGGGATGGACAGTAGCTAGCACATTGGTTTGATAGTAGCATAGTTGGGATGTACAGTAGCTAGCACATAGGTTTGATAGCATTGTTGGGATGGACAGTAGATAGCACATTGGTTTGATTGTAGCATAGTTGGGATGGACAGTAGCTAGCACATTGGTTTGATAGTAGCATAGTTGGAATGGACAGTAGCTAGCACATTGGTTTGATAGTAGCATAGTTGGGATGGACAGTAGCTAGCACATTGGTTTGATAGCATCATAGTTGGGATGGACAGTAGCTAGCGCATTGGTTTGATAGTAGCATAGTTGGGATGGACATTAGCTAGCGCATTGGTTTGATAGTAGCATAGTTGGGATGGACAGTAGCTATTACATTGGTTTGATAGCATAGTTGGGATGGACAGTAGCTAGCACATTGGTTTGATAGCATCATAGTTGGGATGGACAGTAGCTAGCGCATTGGTTTGATAGTAGCATAGTTGGGATGGACAGTAGCTAGCGCATTGGTTTGATAGTAGCATAGTTGGGATGGACAGTAGCTATTACATTGGTTTGATGGCATAGTTGGGATGGACAGTAGCTAGCACATTGGTTTGATAGCATCATAGTTGGGATGGACAGTAGCTAGCGCATTGGTTTGATAGTAGCATAGTTGGGATGGACAGTAGCTAGCACATTGGTTTGATAGTAGCATAGTTGGGATGGACTGTAGCAAGCGCATTGGTTTGATAGTAGCATAGTTGGAATTGACAGTAGCTAGCGCATTGGTTTGATAGTAGAATAGTTGGGATGGACAGTAGCTAGCACATTGGTTTGATAGTAGCATAGTTGGGATGGACAGTAGCTATTACATTGGTTTGATAGCATAGTTGGGATGGACAGTAGCTAGCACATTGGTTTGATAGCATCATAGTTGGGATGGACAGTAGCTAGCGCATTGGTTTGATAGTAGCATAGTTGGGATGGACAGTAGCTAGCGCATTGGTTTGATAGTAGCATAGTTGGGATGGACAGTAGCTATTACATTGGTTTGATAGTAGAATAGTTGGGATGGACAGTAGCTAGCACATTGGTTTGATAGCATCATAGTTGGGATGGACAGTAGCTAGCGCATTGGTTTGATAGTAGCATAGTTGGGATGGACAGTAGCTAGCACATTGGTTTGATAGCATCATAGTTGGGATGGACAGTAGCTAGCGCATTGGTTTGATAGTAGCATAGTTGGGATGGACAGTAGCTAGCGCATTGGTTTGATAGTAGCATAGTTGGGATGTACAGTAGCTAGCACATAGGTTTGATAGCATTGTTGGGATGGACAGTAGCTAGCACATTGGTTTGATAGTAGCATAGTTGGGATGGACAGTAGCTAGCACATTGGTTTGATAGTAGCATAGTTGGGATGGACAGTAGCTAGCACATTGGTTTGATAGCATCATAGTTGGGATGGACAGTAGCTAGCGCATTGGTTTGATAGTAGCATAGTTGGGATGGACAGTAGCTAGCGCATTGGTTTGATAGTAGCATAGTTGGGATGTACAGTAGCTAGCACATAGGTTTGATAGCATTGTTGGGATGGACAGTAGATAGCACATTGGTTTGATTGTAGCATAGTTGGGATGGACAGTAGCTAGCACATTGGTTTGATAGTAGCATAGTTGGGATGGACAGTAGCTAGCACATTGGTTTGATAGCATCATAGTTGGGATGGACAGTAGCTAGCGCATTGGTTTCATAGTAGCATAGTTGGGATGGACAGTAGCTAGCGCATTGGTTTGATAGTAGCATAGTTGGGATGGACTGTAGCTAGCGCATTGGTTTGATAGTAGCATTGTTGGGATGGACAGTAGATAGCACATTGGTTTGATTGTAGCATAGTTGGGATGGACAGTAGCTAGCACATTGGTTTGATAGTAGCATAGTTGGGATGGACAGTAGCTAGCACATTGGTTTGATCGTAGCATTGTTGGGATTTAGCTAGCACAGGTTTGATAGTAGCATAGTTGGGATGTACAGTAGCTAGCACATTGGTTTGATAGTAGCATAGTTGGGATGTACAGTAGCTAGCACATTGGTTTGATAGTAGCATAGTTGGGATGGACAGTAGCTAGCACATTGGTTTGATAGTAGCATAGTTGGGATGGACAGTAGCTAGCACATTGGTTTGATAGTAGCATAGTTGGGATGTACAGTAGCTAGCACATAGGTTTGATAGCATTGTTGGGATGGACAGTAGATAGCACATTGGTTTGATTGTAGCATAGTTGGGATGGACAGTAGCTAGCACATTGGTTTGATAGTAGCATAGTTGGAATGGACAGTAGCTAGCACATTGGTTTGATAGTAGCATAGTTGGGATGGACAGTAGCTAGCACATTGGTTTGATAGCATCATAGTTGGGATGGACAGTAGCTAGCGCATTGGTTTGATAGTAGCATAGTTGGGATGGACAGTAGCTATTACATTGGTTTGATAGCATAGTTGGGATGGACAGTAGCTAGCACATTGGTTTGATAGCATCATAGTTGGGATGGACAGTAGCTAGCGCATTGGTTTGATAGTAGCATAGTTGGGATGGACAGTAGCTAGCGCATTGGTTTGATAGTAGCATAGTTGGGATGGACAGTAGCTATTACATTGGTTTGATAGCATAGTTGGGATGGACAGTAGCTAGCACATTGGTTTGATAGCATCATAGTTGGGATGGACAGTAGCTAGCGCATTGGTTTGATAGTAGCATAGTTGGGATGGACAGTAGCTAGCACATTGGTTTGATAGTAGCATAGTTGGGATGGACTGTAGCAAGCGCATTGGTTTGATAGTAGCATAGTTGGAATGGACAGTAGCTAGCGCATTGGTTTGATAGTAGAATAGTTGGGATGGACAGTAGCTAGCACATTGGTTTGATAGTAGCATAGTTGGGATGGACAGTAGCTATTACATTGGTTTGATAGCATAGTTGGGATGGACAGTAGCTAGCACATTGGTTTGATAGCATCATAGTTGGGATGGACAGTAGCTAGCGCATTGGTTTGATAGTAGCATAGTTGGGATGGACAGTAGCTAGCGCATTGGTTTGATAGTAGCATAGTTGGGATGGACAGTAGCTATTACATTGGTTTGATAGTAGAATAGTTGGGATGGACAGTAGCTAGCACATTGGTTTGATAGCATCATAGTTGGGATGGACAGTAGCTAGCGCATTGGTTTGATAGTAGCATAGTTGGGATGGACAGTAGCTAGCACATTGGTTTGATAGCATCATAGTTGGGATGGACAGTAGCTAGCGAATTGGTTTGATAGTAGCATAGTTGGGATGGACAGTAGCTAGCGCATTGGTTTGATAGTAGCATAGTTGGGATGTACAGTAGCTAGCACATAGGTTTGATAGCATTGTTGGGATGGACAGTAGATAGCACATTGGTTTGATTGTAGCATAGTTGGGATGGACAGTAGCTAGCACATTGGTTTGATAGTAGCATAGTTGGAATGGACAGTAGCTAGCACATTGGTTTGATAGTAGCATAGTTGGGATGGACAGTAGCTAGCACATTGGTTTGATAGCATCATAGTTGGGATGGACAGTAGCTAGCGCATTGGTTTGATAGTAGCATAGTTGGGATGGACATTAGCTAGCGCATTGGTTTGATAGTAGCATAGTTGGGATGGACAGTAGCTATTACATTGGTTTGATAGCATAGTTGGGATGGACAGTAGCTAGCACATTGGTTTGATAGCATCATAGTTGGGATGGACAGTAGCTAGCGCATTGGTTTGATAGTAGCATAGTTGGGATGGACAGTAGCTAGCGCATTGGTTTGATAGTAGCATAGTTGGGATGGACAGTAGCTATTACATTGGTTTGATAGCATAGTTGGGATGGACAGTAGCTAGCACATTGGTTTGATAGCATCATAGTTGGGATGGACAGTAGCTAGCGCATTGGTTTGATAGTAGCATAGTTGGGATGGACATTAGCTAGCGCATTGGTTTGATAGTAGCATAGTTGGGATGGACAGTAGCTATTACATTGGTTTGATAGCATAGTTGGGATGGACAGTAGCTAGCACATTGGTTTGATAGCATCATAGTTGGGATGGACAGTAGCTAGCGCATTGGTTTGATAGTAGCATAGTTGGGATGGACAGTAGCTAGCGCATTGGTTTGATAGTAGCATAGTTGGGATGGACAGTAGCTATTACATTGGTTTGATAGCATAGTTGGGATGGACAGTAGCTAGCACATTGGTTTGATAGCATCATAGTTGGGATGGACAGTAGCTAGCGCATTGGTTTGATAGTAGCATAGTTGGGATGGACAGTAGCTAGCACATTGGTTTGATAGTAGCATAGTTGGGATGGACTGTAGCAAGCGCATTGGTTTGATAGTAGCATAGTTGGAATGGACAGTAGCTAGCGCATTGGTTTGATAGTAGAATAGTTGGGATGGACAGTAGCTAGCACATTGGTTTGATAGTAGCATAGTTGGGATGGACAGTAGCTATTACATTGGTTTGATAGCATAGTTGGGATGGACAGTAGCTAGCACATTGGTTTGATAGCATCATAGTTGGGATGGACAGTAGCTAGCGCATTGGTTTGATAGTAGCATAGTTGGGATGGACATTAGCTAGCGCATTGGTTTGATAGTAGCATAGTTGGGATGGACAGTAGCTATTACATTGGTTTGATAGCATAGTTGGGATGGACAGTAGCTAGCACATTGGTTTGATAGCATCATAGTTGGGATGGACAGTAGCTAGCGCATTGGTTTGATAGTAGCATAGTTGGGATGGACAGTAGCTAGCGCATTGGTTTGATAGTAGCATAGTTGGGATGGACAGTAGCTATTACATTGGTTTGATAGCATAGTTGGGATGGACAGTAGCTAGCACATTGGTTTGATAGCATCATAGTTGGGATGGACAGTAGCTAGCGCATTGGTTTGATAGTAGCATAGTTGGGATGGACAGTAGCTAGCACATTGGTTTGATAGTAGCATAGTTGGGATGGACTGTAGCAAGCGCATTGGTTTGATAGTAGCATAGTTGGAATGGACAGTAGCTAGCGCATTGGTTTGATAGTAGAATAGTTGGGATGGACAGTAGCTAGCACATTGGTTTGATAGCATCATAGTTGGGATGGACAGTAGCTAGCGCATTGGTTTGATAGTAGCATAGTTGGGATGGACAGTAGCTAGTGCATTGGTTTGATAGTAGCATAGTTGGGATGGACAGTAGCTATTACATTGGTTTGATAGTAGAATAGTTGGGATGGACAGTAGCTAGCACATTGGTTTGATCGTAGCATAGTTGGGATGTACAGTAGCTAGCACATTGGTTTGATAGTAGCATAGTTGGGATGGACAGTAGCTAGCACATTGGTTTGATAGTAGCATAGTTGGGATGGACAGTAGCTAGCACATTGGTTTGATAGTAGCATAGTTGGGATGGACAGTAGCTAGCACATTGGTTTGATAGTAGCATAGTTGGGATGTACAGTAGCTAGCACATAGGTTTGATAGCATTGTTGGGATGGACAGTAGATAGCACATTGGTTTGATTGTAGCATAGTTGGGATGGACAGTAGCTAGCACATTGGTTTGATAGTAGCATAGTTGGAATGGACAGTAGCTAGCACATTGGTTTGATAGTAGCATAGTTGGGATGGACAGTAGCTAGCACATTGGTTTGATAGCATCATAGTTGGGATGGACAGTAGCTAGCGCATTGGTTTGATAGTAGCATAGTTGGGATGGACATTAGCTAGCGCATTGGTTTGATAGTAGCATAGTTGGGATGGACAGTAGCTATTACATTGGTTTGATAGCATCATAGTTGGGATGGACAGTAGCTAGCGCATTGGTTTGATAGTAGCATAGTTGGGATGGACAGTAGCTAGCGCATTGGTTTGATAGTAGCATAGTTGGGATGGACAGTAGCTATTACATTGGTTTGATAGCATAGTTGGGATGGACAGTAGCTAGCACATTGCTTTGATAGCATCATAGTTGGGATGGACAGTAGCTAGCGCATTGGTTTGATAGTAGCATAGTTGGGATGGACTGTAGCAAGCGCATTGGTTTGATAGTAGCATAGTTGGAATGGACAGTAGCTAGCGCATTGGTTTGATAGTAGAATAGTTGGGATGGACAGTAGCTAGCACATTGGTTTGATAGTAGCATAGTTGGGATGGACAGTAGCTATTACATTGGTTTGATAGCATAGTTGGGATGGACAGTAGCTAGCACATTGGTTTGATAGCATCATAGTTGGGATGGACAGTAGCTAGCGCATTGGTTTGATAGTAGCATAGTTGGGATGGACAGTAGCTAGCGCATTGGTTTGATAGTAGCATAGTTGGGATGGACAGTAGCTATTACATTGGTTTGATAGTAGAATAGTTGGGATGGACAGTAGCTAGCACATTGGTTTGATAGCATCATAGTTGGGATGGACAGTAGCTAGCGCATTGGTTTGATAGTAGCATAGTTGGGATGGACAGTAGCTAGCACATTGGTTTGATAGCATCATAGTTGGGATGGACAGTAGCTAGCGCATTGGTTTGATAGTAGCATAGTTGGGATGGACAGTAGCTAGCGCATTGGTTTGATAGTAGCATAGTTGGGATGTACAGTAGCTAGCACATAGGTTTGATAGCATTGTTGGGATGGACAGTAGATAGCACATTGGTTTGATTGTAGCATAGTTGGGATGGACAGTAGCTAGCACATTGGTTTGATAGTAGCATAGTTGGGATGGACAGTAGCTAGCACATTGGTTTGATAGCATCATAGTTGGGATGGACAGTAGCTAGCGCATTGGTTTCATAGTAGCATAGTTGGGATGGACAGTAGCTAGCGCATTGGTTTGATAGTAGCATAGTTGGGATGGACTGTAGCTAGCGCATTGGTTTGATAGTAGCATTGTTGGGATGGACAGTAGATAGCACATTGGTTTGATTGTAGCATAGTTGGGATGGACAGTAGCTAGCACATTGGTTTGATAGTAGCATAGTTGGGAAGGACAGTAGCTAGCACATTGGTTTGATCGTAGCATTGTTGGGATTTAGCTAGCACAGGTTTGATAGTAGCATAGTTGGGATGTACAGTAGCTAGCACATTGGTTTGATAGTAGCATAGTTGGGATGTACAGTAGCTAGCACATTGGTTTGATAGTAGCATAGTTGGGATGGACAGTAGCTAGCACATTGGTTTGATAGTAGCATAGTTGGGATGGACAGTAGCTAGCACATTGGTTTGATAGTAGCATAGTTGGGATGGACAGTAGCTAGCACATTGGTTTGATAGCATCATAGTTGGGATGGACAGTAGCTAGGGCATTGGTTTGATAGTAGCATAGTTGGGATGGACAGTAGCTAGCGCATTGGTTTGATAGTAACATAGTCGGGATGGACTGTAGCTAGCGCATTGGTTTGATAGTAGCATAGTTGGGATGGACTGTAGCTAGCGCATTGGTTTGATAGTAGCATAGTTGGAATGGACAGTAGCTAGCGCATTGGTTTGATAGTAGCATAGTTGGGATGGACAGTAGCTATTACATTGGTTTGATAGCATAGTTGGGATGGACAGTAGCTAGCACATTGGTTTGATAGTAGCATAGTTGGGATGGACAGTAGCTAGCACATTGGTTTGATAGTAGCATAGTTGGGATGGACAGTAGTTAGCACATTGGTTTGATAGTAGCATAGTTGGGATGGACAGTAGCTAGCACATTGGTTTGATAGTAGCATAGTTGGGATGGACAGTAGCTAGCACATTGGTTTGATAGTAGCATAGTTGGGATGGACAGTAGCTAGCACATTGGTTTGATAGTAGCATAGTTGGGATGGACAGTAGCTAGCACATTGGTTTGATAGCATCATAGTTGGGATGGACAGTAGCTAGCGCATTGGTTTGATAGTAGCATAGTTGGGATGGACAGTAGCTAGCGCATTGGTTTGATAGTAGCATAGTTGGGATGTACAGTAGCTAGCACATAGGTTTGATAGCATTGTTGGGATGGACAGTAGATAGCACATTGGTTTGATTGTAGCATAGTTGGGATGGACAGTAGCTAGCACATTGGTTTGATAGTAGCATAGTTGGGATGGACAGTAGCTAGCACATTGGTTTGATAGCATCATAGTTGGGATGGACAGTAGCTAGCGCATTGGTTTCATAGTAGCATAGTTGGGATGGACAGTAGCTAGCGCATTGGTTTGATAGTAGCATAGTTGGGATGGACTGTAACTAGCGCATTGGTTTGATAGTAGCATTGTTGGGATGGACAGTAGATAGCACATTGGTTTGATTGTAGCATAGTTGGGATGGACAGTAGCTAGCACATTGGTTTGATAGTAGCATAGTTGGGATGGACAGTAGCTAGCACAGTGGTTTGATCGTAGTATTGTTGGGATTTAGCTAGCACAGGTTTGATAGTAGCATAGTTGGGATGTACAGTAGCTAGCACATTGGTTTGATAGTAGCATAGTTGGGATGTACAGTAGCTAGCACATTGGTTTGATAGTAGCATAGTTGGGATGGACAGTAGCTAGCACATTGGTTTGATAGTAGCATAGTTGGGATGGACAGTAGCTAGCACATTGGTTTGATAGTAGCATAGTTGGGATGTACAGTAGCTAGCACATAGGTTTGATAGCATTGTTGGGATGGACAGTAGATAGCACATTGGTTTGATTGTAGCATAGTTGGGATGGACAGTAGCTAGCACATTGGTTTGATAGTAGCATAGTTGGAATGGACAGTAGCTAGCACATTGGTTTGATAGTAGCATAGTTGGGATGGACAGTAGCTAGCACATTGGTTTGATAGCATCATAGTTGGGATGGACAGTAGCTAGCGCATTGGTTTGATAGTAGCATAGTTGGGATGGACATTAGCTAGCGCATTGGTTTGATAGTAGCATAGTTGGGATGGACAGTAGCTATTACATTGGTTTGATAGCATAGTTGGGATGGACAGTAGCTAGCACATTGGTTTGATAGCATCATAGTTGGGATGGACAGTAGCTAGCGCATTGGTTTGATAGTAGCATAGTTGGGATGGACAGTAGCTAGCGCATTGGTTTGATAGTAGCATAGTTGGGATGGACAGTAGCTATTACATTGGTTTGATAGCATAGTTGGGATGGACAGTAGCTAGCACATTGGTTTGATAGCATCATAGTTGGGATGGACAGTAGCTAGCGCATTGGTTTGATAGTAGCATAGTTGGGATGGACAGTAGCTAGCACATTGGTTTGATAGTAGCATAGTTGGGATGGACTGTAGCAAGCGCATTGGTTTGATAGTAGCATAGTTGGAATTGACAGTAGCTAGCGCATTGGTTTGATAGTAGAATAGTTGGGATGGACAGTAGCTAGCACATTGGTTTGATAGTAGCATAGTTGGGATGGACAGTAGCTATTACATTGGTTTGATAGCATAGTTGGGATGGACAGTAGCTAGCACATTGGTTTGATAGCATCATAGTTGGGATGGACAGTAGCTAGCGCATTGGTTTGATAGTAGCATAGTTGGGATGGACAGTAGCTAGCGCATTGGTTTGATAGTAGCATAGTTGGGATGGACAGTAGCTATTACATTGGTTTGATAGTAGAATAGTTGGGATGGACAGTAGCTAGCACATTGGTTTGATAGCATCATAGTTGGGATGGACAGTAGCTAGCGCATTGGTTTGATAGTAGCATAGTTGGGATGGACAGTAGCTAGCACATTGGTTTGATAGCATCATAGTTGGGATGGACAGTAGCTAGCGCATTGGTTTGATAGTAGCATAGTTGGGATGGACAGTAGCTAGCGCATTGGTTTGATAGTAGCATAGTTGGGATGTACAGTAGCTAGCACATAGGTTTGATAGCATTGTTGGGATGGACAGTAGCTAGCACATTGGTTTGATAGTAGCATAGTTGGGATGGACAGTAGCTAGCACATTGGTTTGATAGTAGCATAGTTGGGATGGACAGTAGCTAGCACATTGGTTTGATAGCATCATAGTTGGGATGGACAGTAGCTAGCGCATTGGTTTGATAGTAGCATAGTTGGGATGGACAGTAGCTAGCGCATTGGTTTGATAGTAGCATAGTTGGGATGTACAGTAGCTAGCACATAGGTTTGATAGCATTGTTGGGATGGACAGTAGATAGCACATTGGTTTGATTGTAGCATAGTTGGGATGGACAGTAGCTAGCACATTGGTTTGATAGTAGCATAGTTGGGATGGACAGTAGCTAGCACATTGGTTTGATAGCATCATAGTTGGGATGGACAGTAGCTAGCGCATTGGTTTCATAGTAGCATAGTTGGGATGGACAGTAGCTAGCGCATTGGTTTGATAGTAGCATAGTTGGGATGGACTGTAGCTAGCGCATTGGTTTGATAGTAGCATTGTTGGGATGGACAGTAGATAGCACATTGGTTTGATTGTAGCATAGTTGGGATGGACAGTAGCTAGCACATTGGTTTGATAGTAGCATAGTTGGGATGGACAGTAGCTAGCACATTGGTTTGATCGTAGCATTGTTGGGATTTAGCTAGCACAGGTTTGATAGTAGCATAGTTGGGATGTACAGTAGCTAGCACATTGGTTTGATAGTAGCATAGTTGGGATGTACAGTAGCTAGCACATTGGTTTGATAGTAGCATAGTTGGGATGGACAGTAGCTAGCACATTGGTTTGATAGTAGCATAGTTGGGATGGACAGTAGCTAGCACATTGGTTTGATAGTAGCATAGTTGGGATGTACAGTAGCTAGCACATAGGTTTGATAGCATTGTTGGGATGGACAGTAGATAGCACATTGGTTTGATTGTAGCATAGTTGGGATGGACAGTAGCTAGCACATTGGTTTGATAGTAGCATAGTTGGAATGGACAGTAGCTAGCACATTGGTTTGATAGTAGCATAGTTGGGATGGACAGTAGCTAGCACATTGGTTTGATAGCATCATAGTTGGGATGGACAGTAGCTAGCGCATTGGTTTGATAGTAGCATAGTTGGGATGGACAGTAGCTATTACATTGGTTTGATAGCATAGTTGGGATGGACAGTAGCTAGCACATTGGTTTGATAGCATCATAGTTGGGATGGACAGTAGCTAGCGCATTGGTTTGATAGTAGCATAGTTGGGATGGACAGTAGCTAGCGCATTGGTTTGATAGTAGCATAGTTGGGATGGACAGTAGCTATTACATTGGTTTGATAGCATAGTTGGGATGGACAGTAGCTAGCACATTGGTTTGATAGCATCATAGTTGGGATGGACAGTAGCTAGCGCATTGGTTTGATAGTAGCATAGTTGGGATGGACAGTAGCTAGCACATTGGTTTGATAGTAGCATAGTTGGGATGGACTGTAGCAAGCGCATTGGTTTGATAGTAGCATAGTTGGAATGGACAGTAGCTAGCGCATTGGTTTGATAGTAGAATAGTTGGGATGGACAGTAGCTAGCACATTGGTTTGATAGTAGCATAGTTGGGATGGACAGTAGCTATTACATTGGTTTGATAGCATAGTTGGGATGGACAGTAGCTAGCACATTGGTTTGATAGCATCATAGTTGGGATGGACAGTAGCTAGCGCATTGGTTTGATAGTAGCATAGTTGGGATGGACAGTAGCTAGCGCATTGGTTTGATAGTAGCATAGTTGGGATGGACAGTAGCTATTACATTGGTTTGATAGTAGAATAGTTGGGATGGACAGTAGCTAGCACATTGGTTTGATAGCATCATAGTTGGGATGGACAGTAGCTAGCGCATTGGTTTGATAGTAGCATAGTTGGGATGGACAATAGCTAGCACATTGGTTTGATAGCATCATAGTTGGGATGGACAGTAGCTAGCGAATTGGTTTGATAGTAGCATAGTTGGGATGGACAGTAGCTAGCGCATTGGTTTGATAGTAGCATAGTTGGGATGTACAGTAGCTAGCACATAGGTTTGATAGCATTGTTGGGATGGACAGTAGATAGCACATTGGTTTGATTGTAGCATAGTTGGGATGGACAGTAGCTAGCACATTGGTTTGATAGTAGCATAGTTGGAATGGACAGTAGCTAGCACATTGGTTTGATAGTAGCATAGTTGGGATGGACAGTAGCTAGCACATTGGTTTGATAGCATCATAGTTGGGATGGACAGTAGCTAGCGCATTGGTTTGATAGTAGCATAGTTGGGATGGACATTAGCTAGCGCATTGGTTTGATAGTAGCATAGTTGGGATGGACAGTAGCTATTACATTGGTTTGATAGCATAGTTGGGATGGACAGTAGCTAGCACATTGGTTTGATAGCATCATAGTTGGGATGGACAGTAGCTAGCGCATTGGTTTGATAGTAGCATAGTTGGGATGGACAGTAGCTAGCGCATTGGTTTGATAGTAGCATAGTTGGGATGGACAGTAGCTATTACATTGGTTTGATAGCATAGTTGGGATGGACAGTAGCTAGCACATTGGTTTGATAGCATCATAGTTGGGATGGACAGTAGCTAGCGCATTGGTTTGATAGTAGCATAGTTGGGATGGACATTAGCTAGCGCATTGGTTTGATAGTAGCATAGTTGGGATGGACAGTAGCTATTACATTGGTTTGATAGCATAGTTGGGATGGACAGTAGCTAGCACATTGGTTTGATAGCATCATAGTTGGGATGGACAGTAGCTAGCGCATTGGTTTGATAGTAGCATAGTTGGGATGGACAGTAGCTAGCGCATTGGTTTGATAGTAGCATAGTTGGGATGGACAGTAGCTATTACATTGGTTTGATAGCATAGTTGGGATGGACAGTAGCTAGCACATTGGTTTGATAGCATCATAGTTGGGATGGACAGTAGCTAGCGCATTGGTTTGATAGTAGCATAGTTGGGATGGACAGTAGCTAGCACATTGGTTTGATAGTAGCATAGTTGGGATGGACTGTAGCAAGCGCATTGGTTTGATAGTAGCATAGTTGGAATGGACAGTAGCTAGCGCATTGGTTTGATAGTAGAATAGTTGGGATGGACAGTAGCTAGCACATTGGTTTGATAGTAGCATAGTTGGGATGGACAGTAGCTATTACATTGGTTTGATAGCATAGTTGGGATGGACAGTAGCTAGCACATTGGTTTGATAGCATCATAGTTGGGATGGACAGTAGCTAGCGCATTGGTTTGATAGTAGCATAGTTGGGATGGACATTAGCTAGCGCATTGGTTTGATAGTAGCATAGTTGGGATGGACAGTAGCTATTACATTGGTTTGATAGCATAGTTGGGATGGACAGTAGCTAGCACATTGGTTTGATAGCATCATAGTTGGGATGGACAGTAGCTAGCGCATTGGTTTGATAGTAGCATAGTTGGGATGGACAGTAGCTAGCGCATTGGTTTGATAGTAGCATAGTTGGGATGGACAGTAGCTATTACATTGGTTTGATAGCATAGTTGGGATGGACAGTAGCTAGCACATTGGTTTGATAGCATCATAGTTGGGATGGACAGTAGCTAGCGCATTGGTTTGATAGTAGCATAGTTGGGATGGACAGTAGCTAGCACATTGGTTTGATAGTAGCATAGTTGGGATGGACTGTAGCAAGCGCATTGGTTTGATAGTAGCATAGTTGGAATGGACAGTAGCTAGCGCATTGGTTTGATAGTAGCATAGTTGGGATGGACAGTAGCTAGCGCATTGGTTTGATAGTAGCATAGTTGGGATGGACAGTAGCTATTACATTGGTTTGATAGCATAGTTGGGATGGACAGTAGCTAGCACATTGGTTTGATAGCATCATAGTTGGGATGGACAGTAGCTAGCGCATTGGTTTGATAGTAGCATAGTTGGGATGGACAGTAGCTAGCACATTGGTTTGATAGTAGCATAGTTGGGATGGACTGTAGCAAGCGCATTGGTTTGATAGTAGCATAGTTGGAATGGACAGTAGCTAGCGCATTGGTTTGATAGTAGAATAGTTGGGATGGACAGTAGCTAGCACATTGGTTTGATAGTAGCATAGTTGGGATGGACAGTAGCTATTACATTGGTTTGATAGCATAGTTGGGATGGACAGTAGCTAGCACATTGGTTTGATAGCATCATAGTTGGGATGGACAGTAGCTAGCGCATTGGTTTGATAGTAGCATAGTTGGGATGGACAGTAGCTAGCGCATTGGTTTGATAGTAGCATAGTTGGGATGGACAGTAGCTATTACATTGGTTTGATAGTAGAATAGTTGGGATGGACAGTAGCTAGCACATTGGTTTGATAGCATCATAGTTGGGATGGACAGTAGCTAGCGCATTGGTTTGATAGTAGCATAGTTGGGATGGACAGTAGCTAGCGCATTGGTTTGATAGCATCATAGTTGGGATGGACAGTAGCTAGCGCATTGGTTTGATAGTAGCATAGTTGGGATGGACAGTAGCTAGCGCATTGGTTTGATAGTAGCATAGTTGGGATGTACAGTAGCTAGCACATAGGTTTGATAGCATTGTTGGGATGGACAGTAGATAGCACATTGGTTTGATTGTAGCATAGTTGGGATGGACAGTAGCTAGCACATTGGTTTGATAGTAGCATAGTTGGGATGGACAGTAGCTAGCACATTGGTTTGATAGCATCATAGTTGGGATGGACAGTAGCTAGCGCATTGGTTTCATAGTAGCATAGTTGGGATGGACAGTAGCTAGCGCATTGGTTTGATAGTAGCATAGTTGGGATGGACTGTAGCTAGCGCATTGGTTTGATAGTAGCATTGTTGGGATGGACAGTAGATAGCACATTGGTTTGATTGTAGCATAGTTGGGATGGACAGTAGCTAGCACATTGGTTTGATAGTAGCATAGTTGGGATGGACAGTAGCTAGCACATTGGTTTGATCGTAGCATTGTTGGGATTTAGCTAGCACAGGTTTGATAGTAGCATAGTTGGGATGTACAGTAGCTAGCACATTGGTTTGATAGTAGCATAGTTGGGATGTACAGTAGCTAGCACATTGGTTTGATAGTAGCATAGTTGGGATGGACAGTAGCTAGCACATTGGTTTGATAGTAGCATAGTTGGGATGGACAGTAGCTAGCACATTGGTTTGATAGTAGCATAGTTGGGATGTACAGTAGTTAGCACATAGGTTTGATAGCATTGTTGGGATGGACAGTAGATAGCACATTGGTTTGATTGTTGCATAGTTGGGATGGACAGTAGCTAGCACATTGGTTTGATAGTAGCATAGTTGGAATGGACAGTAGCTAGCACATTGGTTTGATAGTAGCAAAGTTGGGATGGACAGTAGCTAGCACATTGGTTTGATAGCATCATAGTTGGGATGGACAGTAGCTAGCGCATTGGTTTGATAGTAGCATAGTTGGGATGGACATTAGCTAGCGCATTGGTTTGATAGTAGCATAGTTGGGATGGACAGTAGCTAGCGCATTGGTTTGATAGTAGCATAGTTGGGATGGACTGTAGCTAGCGCATTGGTTTGATAGTAGCATAGTTGGAATGGACAGTAGCTAGCGCATTGGTTTGATAGTAGTATAGTTGGGATGGACAGTAGCTAGCACATTGGTTTGATAGTAGCATAGTTGGGATGGACAGTCGCTATTACATTGGTTTGATAGCATAGTTGGGATGGACAGTAGCTAGCACATTGGTTTGATAGCATCATAGTTGGGATGGACAGTAGCTAGCGCATTGGTTTGATAGTAGCATAGTTGGGATGGACAGTAGCTAGCACATTGGTTTGATAGTAGCATAGTTGGGATGGACAGTAGCTAGCACATTGGTTTGATAGTAGCATAGTTGGGATGGACAGTAGCTAGCACATTGGTTTGATAGTAGCATAGTTGGGATGGACAGTAGCTAGCACATTGGTTTGATAGTAGCATAGTTGGGATGGACAGTAGCTAGCACATTGGTTTGATAGTAGCATAGTTGGGATGGACAGTAGCTAGCACATTGGTATGATGGATTGACAGTAGCTAGCACATAGGTTTGATAGCATTGTTGGGATGGACAGTAGATAGCACATTTGTTTGATTGTAGCATAGTTGGGATGGACAGTAGCTAGCACATTGGTTTGATAGTAGCATAGTTGGGATGGACAGTAGCTAGCACATTGGTTTGATAGTAGCATAGTTGGGATGGACTGTAGCTAGCACATTGGTTTGAAAGTAGCATAGTTGGGATGGACAGTAGCTAGCACATTGGTTTGATAGTAGCATAGTTGGGATGGACAGTAGCTAGCACATTGGTTTGATAGTAGCATAGTTGGGATGTACAGTAGCTAGCACATAGGTTTGATAGCATTGTTGGGATGGACAGTAGATAGCACATTGGTTTGATTGTAGCATAGTTGGGATGGACAGTAGCTAGCACATTGGTTTGATAGTAGCATAGTTGGGATGGACAGTAGCTAGCACATTGGTTTGATAGCATCATAGTTGGGATGGACAGTAGCTAGCGCATTGGTTTGATAGTAGCATAGTTGGGATGGACAGTAGCTAGTGCATTGGTTTGATAGTAGCATAGTTGGGATGGACTGTAGCAAGCGCATTGGTTTGATAGTAGCATAGTTGGAATGGACAGTAGCTAGCGCATTGGTTTGATAGTAGAATAGTTGGGATGGACAGTAGCTATTACATTGGTTTGATAGTAGCATAGTTGGGATGGACAGTAGCTATTACATTGGTTTGATAGCATAGTTGGGATGGACAGAAGCTAGCACATTGGTTTGATAGCATCATAGTTGGGATGGACAGTAGATAGCGCATTGGTTTGATAGTAGCATAGTTGGGATGGACAGTAGCTAGCGCATTGGTTTGATAGTAGCATAGTTGGGATGGACAGTAGATAGCACATTGGTTTGATTGTAGCATAGTTGGGATGGACAGTAGCTAGCACATTGGTTTGATAGTAGCATAGTTGGGATGGACAGTAGCTAGCACATTGGTTTGATCGTAGCATTGTTGGGATTTAGCTAGCACAGGTTTGATAGTAGCATAGTTGGGATGTACAGTAGCTAGCACATTGGTTTGATAGTAGCATAGTTGGGATGTACAGTAGCTAGCACATTGGTTTGATAGTAGCATAGTTGGGATGGACAGTAGCTAGCACATTGGTTTGATAGTAGCATAGTTGGGATGGACAGTAGCTAGCACATTGGTTTGATAGTAGCATAGTTGGGATGTACAGTAGTTAGCACATAGGTTTGATAGCATTGTTGGGATGGACAGTAGATAGCACATTGGTTTGATTGTAGCATAGTTGGGATGGACAGTAGCTAGCATATTGGTTTGATAGTAGCATAGTTGGAATGGACAGTAGCTAGCACATTGGTTTGATAGTAGCAAAGTTGGGATGGACAGTAGCTAGCACATTGGTTTGATAGCATCATAGTTGGGATGGACAGTAGCTAGCGCATTGGTTTGATAGTAGCATAGTTGGGATGGACATTAGCTAGCGCATTGGTTTGATAGTAGCATAGTTGGGATGGACAGTAGCTATTACATTGGTTTGATAGCATAGTTGGGATGGACAGTAGCTAGCACATTGGTTTGATAGCATCATAGTTGGGATGGACAGTAGCTAGCGCATTGGTTTGATAGTAGCATAGTTGGGATGGACAGTAGCTAGCGCATTGGTTTGATAGTAGCATAGTTGGGATGGACAGTAGCTATTACATTGGTTTGATAGTAGCATAGTTGGGATGGACAGTAGCTAGCACATTGGTTTGATAGCATCATAGTTGGGATGGACAGTAGCTAGCGCATTGGTTTGATAGTAGCATAGTTGGGATGGACATTAGCTAGCGCATTGGTTTGATAGTAGCATAGTTGGGATGGACAGTAGCTATTACATTGGTTTGATAGCATAGTTGGGATGGACAGTAGCTAGCACATTGGTTTGATAGCATCATAGTTGGGATGGACAGTAGCTAGCGCATTGGTTTGATAGTAGCATAGTTGGGATGGACAGTAGCTAGCGCATTGGTTTGATAGTAGCATAGTTGGGATGGACAGTAGCTATTACATTGGTTTGATAGTAGCATAGTTGGAATGGACAGTAGCTAGCACATTGGTTTGATAGTAGCAAAGTTGGGATGGACAGTAGCTAGCACATTGGTTTGATAGCATCATAGTTGGGATGGACAGTAGCTAGCGCATTGGTTTGATAGTAGCATAGTTGGGATGGACATTAGCTAGCGCATTGGTTTGATAGTAGCATAGTTGGGATGGACAGTAGCTAGCGCATTGGTTTGATAGTAGCATAGTTGGGATGGACTGTAGCTAGCGCATTGGTTTGATAGTAGCATAGTTGGAATGGACAGTAGCTAGCGCATTGGTTTGATAGTAGTATAGTTGGGATGGACAGTAGCTAGCACATTGGTTTGATAGTAGCATAGTTGGGATGGACAGTCGCTATTACATTGGTTTGATAGCATAGTTGGGATGGACAGTAGCTAGCACATTGGTTTGATAGCATCATAGTTGGGATGGACAGTAGCTAGCGCATTGGTTTGATAGTAGCATAGTTGGGATGGACAGTAGCTAGCACATTGGTTTGATAGTAGCATAGTTGGGATGGACAGTAGCTAGCACATTGGTTTGATAGTAGCATAGTTGGGATGGACAGTAGCTAGCACATTGGTTTGATAGTAGCATAGTTGGGATGGACAGTAGCTAGCACATTGGTTTGATAGTAGCATAGTTGGGATGGACAGTAGCTAGCACATTGGTTTGATAGTAGCATAGTTGGGATGGACAGTAGCTAGCACATTGGTATGATGGATGGACAGTAGCTAGCACATAGGTTTGATAGCATTGTTGGGATGGACAGTAGATAGCACATTTGTTTGATTGTAGCATAGTTGGGATGGACAGTAGCTAGCACATTGGTTTGATAGTAGCATAGTTGGGATGGACAGTAGCTAGCACATTGGTTTGATAGTAGCATAGTTGGGATGGACTGTAGCTAGCACATTGGTTTGAAAGTAGCATAGTTGGGATGGACAGTAGCTAGCACATTGGTTTGATAGTAGCATAGTTGGGATGGACAGTAGCTAGCACATTGGTTTGATAGTAGCATAGTTGGGATGTACAGTAGCTAGCACATAGGTTTGATAGCATTGTTGGGATGGACAGTAGATAGCACATTGGTTTGATTGTAGCATAGTTGGGATGGACAGTAGCTAGCACATTGGTTTGATAGTAGCATAGTTGGGATGGACAGTAGCTAGCACATTGGTTTGATAGCATCATAGTTGGGATGGACAGTAGCTAGCGCATTGGTTTGATAGTAGCATAGTTGGGATGGACAGTAGCTAGTGCATTGGTTTGATAGTAGCATAGTTGGGATGGACTGTAGCAAGCGCATTGGTTTGATAGTAGCATAGTTGGAATGGACAGTAGCTAGCGCATTGGTTTGATAGTAGAATAGTTGGGATGGACAGTAGCTATTACATTGGTTTGATAGTAGCATAGTTGGGATGGACAGTAGCTATTACATTGGTTTGATAGCATAGTTGGGATGGACAGAAGCTAGCACATTGGTTTGATAGCATCATAGTTGGGATGGACAGTAGATAGCGCATTGGTTTGATAGTAGCATAGTTGGGATGGACAGTAGCTAGCGCATTGGTTTGATAGTAGCATAGTTGGGATGGACAGTAGATAGCACATTGGTTTGATTGTAGCATAGTTGGGATGGACAGTAGCTAGCACATTGGTTTGATAGTAGCATAGTTGGGATGGACAGTAGCTAGCACATTGGTTTGATCGTAGCATTGTTGGGATTTAGCTAGCACAGGTTTGATAGTAGCATAGTTGGGATGTACAGTAGCTAGCACATTGGTTTGATAGTAGCATAGTTGGGATGTACAGTAGCTAGCACATTGGTTTGATAGTAGCATAGTTGGGATGGACAGTAGCTAGCACATTGGTTTGATAGTAGCATAGTTGGGATGGACAGTAGCTAGCACATTGGTTTGATAGTAGCATAGTTGGGATGTACAGTAGTTAGCACATAGGTTTGATAGCATTGTTGGGATGGACAGTAGATAGCACATTGGTTTGATTGTAGCATAGTTGGGATGGACAGTAGCTAGCATATTGGTTTGATAGTAGCATAGTTGGAATGGACAGTAGCTAGCACATTGGTTTGATAGTAGCAAAGTTGGGATGGACAGTAGCTAGCACATTGGTTTGATAGCATCATAGTTGGGATGGACAGTAGCTAGCGCATTGGTTTGATAGTAGCATAGTTGGGATGGACATTAGCTAGCGCATTGGTTTGATAGTAGCATAGTTGGGATGGACAGTAGCTATTACATTGGTTTGATAGCATAGTTGGGATGGACAGTAGCTAGCACATTGCTTTGATAGCATCATAGTTGGGATGGACAGTAGCTAGCGCATTGGTTTGATAGTAGCATAGTTGGGATGGACTGTAGCAAGCGCATTGGTTTGATAGTAGCATAGTTGGAATGGACAGTAGCTAGCGCATTGGTTTGATAGTAGAATAGTTGGGATGGACAGTAGCTAGCACATTGGTTTGATAGTAGCATAGTTGGGATGGACAGTAGCTATTACATTGGTTTGATAGCATAGTTGGGATGGACAGTAGCTAGCACATTGGTTTGATAGCATCATAGTTGGGATGGACAGTAGCTAGCGCATTGGTTTGATAGTAGCATAGTTGGGATGGACAGTAGCTAGCGCATTGGTTTGATAGTAGCATAGTTGGGATGGACAGTAGCTATTACATTGGTTTGATAGTAGAATAGTTGGGATGGACAGTAGCTAGCACATTGGTTTGATAGCATCATAGTTGGGATGGACAGTAGCTAGCGCATTGGTTTGATAGTAGCATAGTTGGGATGGACAGTAGCTAGCACATTGGTTTGATAGCATCATAGTTGGGATGGACAGTAGCTAGCGCATTGGTTTGATAGTAGCATAGTTGGGATGGACAGTAGCTAGCGCATTGGTTTGATAGTAGCATAGTTGGGATGTACAGTAGCTAGCACATAGGTTTGATAGCATTGTTGGGATGGACAGTAGATAGCACATTGGTTTGATTGTAGCATAGTTGGGATGGACAGTAGCTAGCACATTGGTTTGATAGTAGCATAGTTGGGATGGACAGTAGCTAGCACATTGGTTTGATAGCATCATAGTTGGGATGGACAGTAGCTAGCGCATTGGTTTCATAGTAGCATAGTTGGGATGGACAGTAGCTAGCGCATTGGTTTGATAGTAGCATAGTTGGGATGGACTGTAGCTAGCGCATTGGTTTGATAGTAGCATTGTTGGGATGGACAGTAGATAGCACATTGGTTTGATTGTAGCATAGTTGGGATGGACAGTAGCTAGCACATTGGTTTGATAGTAGCATAGTTGGGAAGGACAGTAGCTAGCACATTGGTTTGATCGTAGCATTGTTGGGATTTAGCTAGCACAGGTTTGATAGTAGCATAGTTGGGATGTACAGTAGCTAGCACATTGGTTTGATAGTAGCATAGTTGGGATGTACAGTAGCTAGCACATTGGTTTGATAGTAGCATAGTTGGGATGGACAGTAGCTAGCACATTGGTTTGATAGTAGCATAGTTGGGATGGACAGTAGCTAGCACATTGGTTTGATAGTAGCATAGTTGGGATGGACAGTAGCTAGCACATTGGTTTGATAGCATCATAGTTGGGATGGACAGTAGCTAGGGCATTGGTTTGATAGTAGCATAGTTGGGATGGACAGTAGCTAGCGCATTGGTTTGATAGTAACATAGTCGGGATGGACTGTAGCTAGCGCATTGGTTTGATAGTAGCATAGTTGGGATGGACTGTAGCTAGCGCATTGGTTTGATAGTAGCATAGTTGGAATGGACAGTAGCTAGCGCATTGGTTTGATAGTAGCATAGTTGGGATGGACAGTAGCTATTACATTGGTTTGATAGCATAGTTGGGATGGACAGTAGCTAGCACATTGGTTTGATAGTAGCATAGTTGGGATGGACAGTAGCTAGCACATTGGTTTGATAGTAGCATAGTTGGGATGGACAGTAGTTAGCACATTGGTTTGATAGTAGCATAGTTGGGATGGACAGTAGCTAGCACATTGGTTTGATAGTAGCATAGTTGGGATGGACAGTAGCTAGCACATTGGTTTGATAGTAGCATAGTTGGGATGGACAGTAGCTAGCACATTGGTTTGATAGTAGCATAGTTGGGATGGACAGTAGCTAGCACATTGGTTTGATAGCATCATAGTTGGGATGGACAGTAGCTAGCGCATTGGTTTGATAGTAGCATAGTTGGGATGGACAGTAGCTAGCGCATTGGTTTGATAGTAGCATAGTTGGGATGTACAGTAGCTAGCACATAGGTTTGATAGCATTGTTGGGATGGACAGTAGATAGCACATTGGTTTGATTGTAGCATAGTTGGGATGGACAGTAGCTAGCACATTGGTTTGATAGTAGCATAGTTGGGATGGACAGTAGCTAGCACATTGGTTTGATAGCATCATAGTTGGGATGGACAGTAGCTAGCGCATTGGTTTCATAGTAGCATAGTTGGGATGGACAGTAGCTAGCGCATTGGTTTGATAGTAGCATAGTTGGGATGGACTGTAACTAGCGCATTGGTTTGATAGTAGCATTGTTGGGATGGACAGTAGATAGCACATTGGTTTGATTGTAGCATAGTTGGGATGGACAGTAGCTAGCACATTGGTTTGATAGTAGCATAGTTGGGATGGACAGTAGCTAGCACAGTGGTTTGATCGTAGTATTGTTGGGATTTAGCTAGCACAGGTTTGATAGTAGCATAGTTGGGATGTACAGTAGCTAGCACATTGGTTTGATAGTAGCATAGTTGGGATGTACAGTAGCTAGCACATTGGTTTGATAGTAGCATAGTTGGGATGGACAGTAGCTAGCACATTGGTTTGATAGTAGCATAGTTGGGATGGACAGTAGCTAGCACATTGGTTTGATAGTAGCATAGTTGGGATGTACAGTAGCTAGCACATAGGTTTGATAGCATTGTTGGGATGGACAGTAGATAGCACATTGGTTTGATTGTAGCATAGTTGGGATGGACAGTAGCTAGCACATTGGTTTGATAGTAGCATAGTTGGAATGGACAGTAGCTAGCACATTGGTTTGATAGTAGCATAGTTGGGATGGACAGTAGCTAGCACATTGGTTTGATAGCATCATAGTTGGGATGGACAGTAGCTAGCGCATTGGTTTGATAGTAGCATAGTTGGGATGGACATTAGCTAGCGCATTGGTTTGATAGTAGCATAGTTGGGATGGACAGTAGCTATTACATTGGTTTGATAGCATAGTTGGGATGGACAGTAGCTAGCACATTGGTTTGATAGCATCATAGTTGGGATGGACAGTAGCTAGCGCATTGGTTTGATAGTAGCATAGTTGGGATGGACAGTAGCTAGCGCATTGGTTTGATAGTAGCATAGTTGGGATGGACAGTAGCTATTACATTGGTTTGATAGCATAGTTGGGATGGACAGTAGCTAGCACATTGGTTTGATAGCATCATAGTTGGGATGGACAGTAGCTAGCGCATTGGTTTGATAGTAGCATAGTTGGGATGGACAGTAGCTAGCACATTGGTTTGATAGTAGCATAGTTGGGATGGACTGTAGCAAGCGCATTGGTTTGATAGTAGCATAGTTGGAATTGACAGTAGCTAGCGCATTGGTTTGATAGTAGAATAGTTGGGATGGACAGTAGCTAGCACATTGGTTTGATAGTAGCATAGTTGGGATGGACAGTAGCTATTACATTGGTTTGATAGCATAGTTGGGATGGACAGTAGCTAGCACATTGGTTTGATAGCATCATAGTTGGGATGGACAGTAGCTAGCGCATTGGTTTGATAGTAGCATAGTTGGGATGGACAGTAGCTAGCGCATTGGTTTGATAGTAGCATAGTTGGGATGGACAGTAGCTATTACATTGGTTTGATAGTAGAATAGTTGGGATGGACAGTAGCTAGCACATTGGTTTGATAGCATCATAGTTGGGATGGACAGTAGCTAGCGCATTGGTTTGATAGTAGCATAGTTGGGATGGACAGTAGCTAGCACATTGGTTTGATAGCATCATAGTTGGGATGGACAGTAGCTAGCGCATTGGTTTGATAGTAGCATAGTTGGGATGGACAGTAGCTAGCGCATTGGTTTGATAGTAGCATAGTTGGGATGTACAGTAGCTAGCACATAGGTTTGATAGCATTGTTGGGATGGACAGTAGCTAGCACATTGGTTTGATAGTAGCATAGTTGGGATGGACAGTAGCTAGCACATTGGTTTGATAGTAGCATAGTTGGGATGGACAGTAGCTAGCACATTGGTTTGATAGCATCATAGTTGGGATGGACAGTAGCTAGCGCATTGGTTTGATAGTAGCATAGTTGGGATGGACAGTAGCTAGCGCATTGGTTTGATAGTAGCATAGTTGGGATGTACAGTAGCTAGCACATAGGTTTGATAGCATTGTTGGGATGGACAGTAGATAGCACATTGGTTTGATTGTAGCATAGTTGGGATGGACAGTAGCTAGCACATTGGTTTGATAGTAGCATAGTTGGGATGGACAGTAGCTAGCACATTGGTTTGATAGCATCATAGTTGGGATGGACAGTAGCTAGCGCATTGGTTTCATAGTAGCATAGTTGGGATGGACAGTAGCTAGCGCATTGGTTTGATAGTAGCATAGTTGGGATGGACTGTAGCTAGCGCATTGGTTTGATAGTAGCATTGTTGGGATGGACAGTAGATAGCACATTGGTTTGATTGTAGCATAGTTGGGATGGACAGTAGCTAGCACATTGGTTTGATAGTAGCATAGTTGGGATGGACAGTAGCTAGCACATTGGTTTGATCGTAGCATTGTTGGGATTTAGCTAGCACAGGTTTGATAGTAGCATAGTTGGGATGTACAGTAGCTAGCACATTGGTTTGATAGTAGCATAGTTGGGATGTACAGTAGCTAGCACATTGGTTTGATAGTAGCATAGTTGGGATGGACAGTAGCTAGCACATTGGTTTGATAGTAGCATAGTTGGGATGGACAGTAGCTAGCACATTGGTTTGATAGTAGCATAGTTGGGATGTACAGTAGCTAGCACATAGGTTTGATAGCATTGTTGGGATGGACAGTAGATAGCACATTGGTTTGATTGTAGCATAGTTGGGATGGACAGTAGCTAGCACATTGGTTTGATAGTAGCATAGTTGGAATGGACAGTAGCTAGCACATTGGTTTGATAGTAGCATAGTTGGGATGGACAGTAGCTAGCACATTGGTTTGATAGCATCATAGTTGGGATGGACAGTAGCTAGCGCATTGGTTTGATAGTAGCATAGTTGGGATGGACAGTAGCTATTACATTGGTTTGATAGCATAGTTGGGATGGACAGTAGCTAGCACATTGGTTTGATAGCATCATAGTTGGGATGGACAGTAGCTAGCGCATTGGTTTGATAGTAGCATAGTTGGGATGGACAGTAGCTAGCGCATTGGTTTGATAGTAGCATAGTTGGGATGGACAGTAGCTATTACATTGGTTTGATAGCATAGTTGGGATGGACAGTAGCTAGCACATTGGTTTGATAGCATCATAGTTGGGATGGACAGTAGCTAGCGCATTGGTTTGATAGTAGCATAGTTGGGATGGACAGTAGCTAGCACATTGGTTTGATAGTAGCATAGTTGGGATGGACTGTAGCAAGCGCATTGGTTTGATAGTAGCATAGTTGGAATGGACAGTAGCTAGCGCATTGGTTTGATAGTAGAATAGTTGGGATGGACAGTAGCTAGCACATTGGTTTGATAGTAGCATAGTTGGGATGGACAGTAGCTATTACATTGGTTTGATAGCATAGTTGGGATGGACAGTAGCTAGCACATTGGTTTGATAGCATCATAGTTGGGATGGACAGTAGCTAGCGCATTGGTTTGATAGTAGCATAGTTGGGATGGACAGTAGCTAGCGCATTGGTTTGATAGTAGCATAGTTGGGATGGACAGTAGCTATTACATTGGTTTGATAGTAGAATAGTTGGGATGGACAGTAGCTAGCACATTGGTTTGATAGCATCATAGTTGGGATGGACAGTAGCTAGCGCATTGGTTTGATAGTAGCATAGTTGGGATGGACAGTAGCTAGCACATTGGTTTGATAGCATCATAGTTGGGATGGACAGTAGCTAGCGAATTGGTTTGATAGTAGCATAGTTGGGATGGACAGTAGCTAGCGCATTGGTTTGATAGTAGCATAGTTGGGATGTACAGTAGCTAGCACATAGGTTTGATAGCATTGTTGGGATGGACAGTAGATAGCACATTGGTTTGATTGTAGCATAGTTGGGATGGACAGTAGCTAGCACATTGGTTTGATAGTAGCATAGTTGGAATGGACAGTAGCTAGCACATTGGTTTGATAGTAGCATAGTTGGGATGGACAGTAGCTAGCACATTGGTTTGATAGCATCATAGTTGGGATGGACAGTAGCTAGCGCATTGGTTTGATAGTAGCATAGTTGGGATGGACATTAGCTAGCGCATTGGTTTGATAGTAGCATAGTTGGGATGGACAGTAGCTATTACATTGGTTTGATAGCATAGTTGGGATGGACAGTAGCTAGCACATTGGTTTGATAGCATCATAGTTGGGATGGACAGTAGCTAGCGCATTGGTTTGATAGTAGCATAGTTGGGATGGACAGTAGCTAGCGCATTGGTTTGATAGTAGCATAGTTGGGATGGACAGTAGCTATTACATTGGTTTGATAGCATAGTTGGGATGGACAGTAGCTAGCACATTGGTTTGATAGCATCATAGTTGGGATGGACAGTAGCTAGCGCATTGGTTTGATAGTAGCATAGTTGGGATGGACATTAGCTAGCGCATTGGTTTGATAGTAGCATAGTTGGGATGGACAGTAGCTATTACATTGGTTTGATAGCATAGTTGGGATGGACAGTAGCTAGCACATTGGTTTGATAGCATCATAGTTGGGATGGACAGTAGCTAGCGCATTGGTTTGATAGTAGCATAGTTGGGATGGACAGTAGCTAGCGCATTGGTTTGATAGTAGCATAGTTGGGATGGACAGTAGCTATTACATTGGTTTGATAGCATAGTTGGGATGGACAGTAGCTAGCACATTGGTTTGATAGCATCATAGTTGGGATGGACAGTAGCTAGCGCATTGGTTTGATAGTAGCATAGTTGGGATGGACAGTAGCTAGCACATTGGTTTGATAGTAGCATAGTTGGGATGGACTGTAGCAAGCGCATTGGTTTGATAGTAGCATAGTTGGAATGGACAGTAGCTAGCGCATTGGTTTGATAGTAGAATAGTTGGGATGGACAGTAGCTAGCACATTGGTTTGATAGTAGCATAGTTGGGATGGACAGTAGCTATTACATTGGTTTGATAGCATAGTTGGGATGGACAGTAGCTAGCACATTGGTTTGATAGCATCATAGTTGGGATGGACAGTAGCTAGCGCATTGGTTTGATAGTAGCATAGTTGGGATGGACATTAGCTAGCGCATTGGTTTGATAGTAGCATAGTTGGGATGGACAGTAGCTATTACATTGGTTTGATAGCATAGTTGGGATGGACAGTAGCTAGCACATTGGTTTGATAGCATCATAGTTGGGATGGACAGTAGCTAGCGCATTGGTTTGATAGTAGCATAGTTGGGATGGACAGTAGCTAGCGCATTGGTTTGATAGTAGCATAGTTGGGATGGACAGTAGCTATTACATTGGTTTGATAGCATAGTTGGGATGGACAGTAGCTAGCACATTGGTTTGATAGCATCATAGTTGGGATGGACAGTAGCTAGCGCATTGGTTTGATAGTAGCATAGTTGGGATGGACAGTAGCTAGCACATTGGTTTGATAGTAGCATAGTTGGGATGGACTGTAGCAAGCGCATTGGTTTGATAGTAGCATAGTTGGAATGGACAGTAGCTAGCGCATTGGTTTGATAGTAGCATAGTTGGGATGGACAGTAGCTAGCGCATTGGTTTGATAGTAGCATAGTTGGGATGGACAGTAGCTATTACATTGGTTTGATAGCATAGTTGGGATGGACAGTAGCTAGCACATTGGTTTGATAGCATCATAGTTGGGATGGACAGTAGCTAGCGCATTGGTTTGATAGTAGCATAGTTGGGATGGACAGTAGCTAGCACATTGGTTTGATAGTAGCATAGTTGGGATGGACTGTAGCAAGCGCATTGGTTTGATAGTAGCATAGTTGGAATGGACAGTAGCTAGCGCATTGGTTTGATAGTAGAATAGTTGGGATGGACAGTAGCTAGCACATTGGTTTGATAGTAGCATAGTTGGGATGGACAGTAGCTATTACATTGGTTTGATAGCATAGTTGGGATGGACAGTAGCTAGCACATTGGTTTGATAGCATCATAGTTGGGATGGACAGTAGCTAGCGCATTGGTTTGATAGTAGCATAGTTGGGATGGACAGTAGCTAGCGCATTGGTTTGATAGTAGCATAGTTGGGATGGACAGTAGCTATTACATTGGTTTGATAGTAGAATAGTTGGGATGGACAGTAGCTAGCACATTGGTTTGATAGCATCATAGTTGGGATGGACAGTAGCTAGCGCATTGGTTTGATAGTAGCATAGTTGGGATGGACAGTAGCTAGCGCATTGGTTTGATAGCATCATAGTTGGGATGGACAGTAGCTAGCGCATTGGTTTGATAGTAGCATAGTTGGGATGGACAGTAGCTAGCGCATTGGTTTGATAGTAGCATAGTTGGGATGTACAGTAGCTAGCACATAGGTTTGATAGCATTGTTGGGATGGACAGTAGATAGCACATTGGTTTGATTGTAGCATAGTTGGGATGGACAGTAGCTAGCACATTGGTTTGATAGTAGCATAGTTGGGATGGACAGTAGCTAGCACATTGGTTTGATAGCATCATAGTTGGGATGGACAGTAGCTAGCGCATTGGTTTCATAGTAGCATAGTTGGGATGGACAGTAGCTAGCGCATTGGTTTGATAGTAGCATAGTTGGGATGGACTGTAGCTAGCGCATTGGTTTGATAGTAGCATTGTTGGGATGGACAGTAGATAGCACATTGGTTTGATTGTAGCATAGTTGGGATGGACAGTAGCTAGCACATTGGTTTGATAGTAGCATAGTTGGGATGGACAGTAGCTAGCACATTGGTTTGATCGTAGCATTGTTGGGATTTAGCTAGCACAGGTTTGATAGTAGCATAGTTGGGATGTACAGTAGCTAGCACATTGGTTTGATAGTAGCATAGTTGGGATGTACAGTAGCTAGCACATTGGTTTGATAGTAGCATAGTTGGGATGGACAGTAGCTAGCACATTGGTTTGATAGTAGCATAGTTGGGATGGACAGTAGCTAGCACATTGGTTTGATAGTAGCATAGTTGGGATGTACAGTAGTTAGCACATAGGTTTGATAGCATTGTTGGGATGGACAGTAGATAGCACATTGGTTTGATTGTTGCATAGTTGGGATGGACAGTAGCTAGCACATTGGTTTGATAGTAGCATAGTTGGAATGGACAGTAGCTAGCACATTGGTTTGATAGTAGCAAAGTTGGGATGGACAGTAGCTAGCACATTGGTTTGATAGCATCATAGTTGGGATGGACAGTAGCTAGCGCATTGGTTTGATAGTAGCATAGTTGGGATGGACATTAGCTAGCGCATTGGTTTGATAGTAGCATAGTTGGGATGGACAGTAGCTAGCGCATTGGTTTGATAGTAGCATAGTTGGGATGGACTGTAGCTAGCGCATTGGTTTGATAGTAGCATAGTTGGAATGGACAGTAGCTAGCGCATTGGTTTGATAGTAGTATAGTTGGGATGGACAGTAGCTAGCACATTGGTTTGATAGTAGCATAGTTGGGATGGACAGTCGCTATTACATTGGTTTGATAGCATAGTTGGGATGGACAGTAGCTAGCACATTGGTTTGATAGCATCATAGTTGGGATGGACAGTAGCTAGCGCATTGGTTTGATAGTAGCATAGTTGGGATGGACAGTAGCTAGCACATTGGTTTGATAGTAGCATAGTTGGGATGGACAGTAGCTAGCACATTGGTTTGATAGTAGCATAGTTGGGATGGACAGTAGCTAGCACATTGGTTTGATAGTAGCATAGTTGGGATGGACAGTAGCTAGCACATTGGTTTGATAGTAGCATAGTTGGGATGGACAGTAGCTAGCACATTGGTTTGATAGTAGCATAGTTGGGATGGACAGTAGCTAGCACATTGGTATGATGGATGGACAGTAGCTAGCACATAGGTTTGATAGCATTGTTGGGATGGACAGTAGATAGCACATTTGTTTGATTGTAGCATAGTTGGGATGGACAGTAGCTAGCACATTGGTTTGATAGTAGCATAGTTGGGATGGACAGTAGCTAGCACATTGGTTTGATAGTAGCATAGTTGGGATGGACTGTAGCTAGCACATTGGTTTGAAAGTAGCATAGTTGGGATGGACAGTAGCTAGCACATTGGTTTGATAGTAGCATAGTTGGGATGGACAGTAGCTAGCACATTGGTTTGATAGTAGCATAGTTGGGATGTACAGTAGCTAGCACATAGGTTTGATAGCATTGTTGGGATGGACAGTAGATAGCACATTGGTTTGATTGTAGCATAGTTGGGATGGACAGTAGCTAGCACATTGGTTTGATAGTAGCATAGTTGGGATGGACAGTAGCTAGCACATTGGTTTGATAGTAGCATAGTTGGGATGGACTGTAGCTAGCACATTGGTTTGAAAGTAGCATAGTTGGGATGGACAGTAGCTAGCACATTGGTTTGATAGTAGCATAGTTGGGATGGACAGTAGCTAGCACATTGGTTTGATAGTAGCATAGTTGGGATGTACAGTAGCTAGCACATAGGTTTGATAGCATTGTTGGGATGGACAGTAGATAGCACATTGGTTTGATTGTAGCATAGTTGGGATGGACAGTAGCTAGCACATTGGTTTGATAGTAGCATAGTTGGGATGGACAGTAGCTAGCACATTGGTTTGATAGCATCATAGTTGGGATGGACAGTAGCTAGCGCATTGGTTTGATAGTAGCATAGTTGGGATGGACAGTAGCTAGTGCATTGGTTTGATAGTAGCATAGTTGGGATGGACTGTAGCAAGCGCATTGGTTTGATAGTAGCATAGTTGGAATGGACAGTAGCTAGCGCATTGGTTTGATAGTAGAATAGTTGGGATGGACAGTAGCTATTACATTGGTTTGATAGTAGCATAGTTGGGATGGACAGTAGCTATTACATTGGTTTGATAGCATAGTTGGGATGGACAGAAGCTAGCACATTGGTTTGATAGCATCATAGTTGGGATGGACAGTAGATAGCGCATTGGTTTGATAGTAGCATAGTTGGGATGGACAGTAGCTAGCGCATTGGTTTGATAGTAGCATAGTTGGGATGGACAGTAGATAGCACATTGGTTTGATTGTAGCATAGTTGGGATGGACAGTAGCTAGCACATTGGTTTGATAGTAGCATAGTTGGGATGGACAGTAGCTAGCACATTGGTTTGATCGTAGCATTGTTGGGATTTAGCTAGCACAGGTTTGATAGTAGCATAGTTGGGATGTACAGTAGCTAGCACATTGGTTTGATAGTAGCATAGTTGGGATGTACAGTAGCTAGCACATTGGTTTGATAGTAGCATAGTTGGGATGGACAGTAGCTAGCACATTGGTTTGATAGTAGCATAGTTGGGATGGACAGTAGCTAGCACATTGGTTTGATAGTAGCATAGTTGGGATGTACAGTAGTTAGCACATAGGTTTGATAGCATTGTTGGGATGGACAGTAGATAGCACATTGGTTTGATTGTAGCATAGTTGGGATGGACAGTAGCTAGCATATTGGTTTGATAGTAGCATAGTTGGAATGGACAGTAGCTAGCACATTGGTTTGATAGTAGCAAAGTTGGGATGGACAGTAGCTAGCACATTGGTTTGATAGCATCATAGTTGGGATGGACAGTAGCTAGCGCATTGGTTTGATAGTAGCATAGTTGGGATGGACATTAGCTAGCGCATTGGTTTGATAGTAGCATAGTTGGGATGGACAGTAGCTATTACATTGGTTTGATAGCATAGTTGGGATGGACAGTAGCTAGCACATTGGTTTGATAGCATCATAGTTGGGATGGACAGTAGCTAGCGCATTGGTTTGATAGTAGCATAGTTGGGATGGACAGTAGCTAGCGCATTGGTTTGATAGTAGCATAGTTGGGATGGACAGTAGCTATTACATTGGTTTGATAGCATAGTTGGGATGGACAGTAGCTAGCACATTGGTTTGATAGCATCATAGTTGGGATGGACAGTAGCTAGCGCATTGGTTTGATAGTAGCATAGTTGGGATGGACATTAGCTAGCGCATTGGTTTGATAGTAGCATAGTTGGGATGGACAGTAGCTATTACATTGGTTTGATAGCATAGTTGGGATGGACAGTAGCTAGCACATTGGTTTGATAGCATCATAGTTGGGATGGACAGTAGCTAGCGCATTGGTTTGATAGTAGCATAGTTGGGATGGACAGTAGCTAGCGCATTGGTTTGATAGTAGCATAGTTGGGATGGACAGTAGCTATTACATTGGTTTGATAGCATAGTTGGGATGGACAGTAGCTAGCACATTGGTTTGATAGCATCATAGTTGGGATGGACAGTAGCTAGCGCATTGGTTTGATAGTAGCATAGTTGGGATGGACATTAGCTAGCGCATTGGTTTGATAGTAGCATAGTTGGGATGGACTGTAGCAAGCGCATTGGTTTGATAGTAGCATAGTTGGAATGGACAGTAGCTAGCGCATTGGTTTGATAGTAGAATAGTTGGGATGGACAGTAGCTAGCACATTGGTTTGATAGTAGCATAGTTGGGATGGACAGTAGCTATTACATTGGTTTGATAGCATAGTTGGGATGGACAGTAGCTAGCACATTGGTTTGATAGCATCATAGTTGGGATGGACAGTAGCTAGCGCATTGGTTTGATAGTAGCATAGTTGGGATGGACAGTAGCTAGCGCATTGGTTTGATAGTAGCATAGTTGGGATGGACAGTAGCTATTACATTGGTTTGATAGTAGAATAGTTGGGATGGACAGTAGCTAGCACATTGGTTTGATAGTAGCATAGTTGGGATGGACAGTAGCTAGCACATTGGTTTGATAGTAGCATAGTTGGGATGGACAGTAGCTAGCACATTGGTTTGATAGTAGCATAGTTGGGATGGACAGTAGCTAGCACATTGGTATGATGGATGGACAGTAGCTAGCACATAGGTTTGATAGCATTGTTGGGATGGACAGTAGATAGCACATTGGTTTGATTGTAGCATAGTTGGGATGGACAGTAGCTAGCACATTGGTTTGATAGTAGCATAGTTGGGATGGACAGTAGCTAGCACATTGGTTTGATAGTAGCATAGTTGGGATGGACTGTAGCTAGCACATTGGTTTGATAGTAGCATAGTTGGGATGGACAGTAGCTAGCACATTGGTTTGATAGTAGCATAGTTGGGATGGACAGTAGCTAGCACATTGGTTTGATAGTAGCATAGTTGGGATGTACAGTAGCTAGCACATAGGTTTGATAGCATTGTTGGGATGGACAGTAGATAGCACATTGGTTTGATTGTAGCATAGTTGGGATGGACAGTAGCTAGCACATTGGTTTGATAGCATCATAGTTGGGATGGACAGTAGCTAGCGCATTGGTTTGATAGTAGCATAGTTGGGATGGACAGTAGCTAGCGCATTGGTTTGATAGTAGCATAGTTGGGATGGACTGTAGCAAGCGCATTGGTTTGATAGTAGCATAGTTGGAATGGACAGTAGCTAGCGCATTGGTTTGATAGTAGAATAGTTGGGATGGACAGTAGCTATTACATTGGTTTGATAGTAGCATAGTTGGGATGGACAGTAGCTATTACATTGGTTTGATAGCATAGTTGGGATGGACAGAAGCTAGCACATTGGTTTGATAGCATCATAGTTGGGATGGACAGTAGATAGCGCATTGGTTTGATAGTAGCATAGTTGGGATGGACAGTAGCTAGCGCATTGGTTTGATAGTAGCATAGTTGGGATGGACAGTAGCTATTACATTGGTTTGATAGCATAGTTGGGATGGACAGTAGCTAGCACATTGGTTTGATAGCATCATAGTTGGGATGGACAGTAGCTAGCGCATTGGTTTGATAGTAGCATAGTTGGGATGGACAGTAGCTAGCGCATTGGTTTTATAGTAGCATAGTTGGGATGGACAGTAGCTAGCACATTGGTTTGATAGTAGCATAGTTGGGATGGACAGTAGCTAGTACATTGGTTTGATAGTAGCATAGTTGGGATGGACAGTAGCTAGCACATTGGTTTGATAGTTGCATAGTTGGGATGGACAGTAGCTAGCAAGTTGGTTTGATAGTAGCATAGTTGGGATGGACAGTAGCTAGCACATTGGTTTGATAGCATCATAGTTGGGATGGACAGTAGCTAGCGCATTGGTTTGATAGTAGTATAGTTGGGATGTACAGTAGCTAGCACATAGGTTTGATAGCATTGTTGGGATGGACAGTAGATAGCACATTGGTTTGATTGTAGCATAGTTGGGATGGACAGTAGCTAGCACATTGGTTTGATAGTAGCATAGTTGGGATGGACAGTAGCTATTACATTGGTTTGATAGCATCATAGTTGGGATGGACAGTAGCTAGCGCATTGGTTTGATAGTAGCATAGTTGGGATGGACAGTAGCTAGCGCATTGGTTTGATAGTAGCATAGTTGGGATGGACTGTAAGTAGTGCATTGGTTTGATAGTAGCATTGTTGGGATGGACAGTAGATAGCACATTGGTTTGATAGTAGCATAGTTGGGATGGACAGTAGCTAGCACATTGGTTTGATAGTAGCATAGTTGGGATGGACAGTAGCTAGCACATTGGTTTGATAGTAGCATAGTTGGGATGGACAGTAGCTAGCAAGTTGGTTTGATAGTAGCATAGTTGGGATGGACAGTAGCTAGCGCATTGGTTTGATAGAAGTATAGTTGGGATGTACAGTAGCTAGCACATAGGTTTGATAGCATTGTTGGGATGGACAGTAGATGGCACATTGGTTTGATTGTAGCATAGTTGGGATGGACAGTAGCTAGCACATTGGTTTGATAGTAGCATAGTTGGGATGGACAGTAGCTAGCACATTGGTTTGATAGCATCATAGTTTGGATGGACAGTAGCTAGCGCATTGGTTTGATAGTAGCATAGTTGGGATGGACAGTAGCTAGCGCATTGGTTTGATAGTAGCATAGTTGGGATGGACTGTAGCTAGCGCATTGGTTTGATAGTAGCATAGTTGGGATGGACAGTAGCTCGCACATTGGTTTGATAGTAGCATAGTTGGGATGGACAGTAGCTAGCACATTGGTTTGATAGTAGCATAGTTGGGATGGACAGTAGCTAGCACATTGGTTTGATAGTAGCATAGTTGGGATGGACAGTAGCTAGCACATAGGTTTGATAGCATTGTTGGGATGGACAGTAGCTAGCACATTGGTTTGATAGTAGCATAGTTGGGATGGACAGTAGCTAGCACATTGGTTTGATAGTAGCATAGTTGGGATGTACAGTAGCTAGCACATTGGTTTGATAGTAGCATAGTTGGGATGGACAGTAGCTAGCACATTGGTTTGATAGTAGCATAGTTGGGATGGACAGTAGCTAGCACATTGGTTTGATAGTAGCATAGTTGGGATGGACAGTAGCTAGCACATTGGTTTGATAGTAGCATAGTTGGGATGGACAGTAGCTAGCACATTGGTTTGATAGTAGCATAGTTGGGATGGACAGTAGCTAGCAAGTTGGTTTGATAGTAGCATAGTTGGGATGGACAGTAGCTAGCACATTGGTTTGATAGCATCATAGTTGGGATGGACAGTAGCTAGCGCATTGGTTTGATAGTAGTATAGTTGGGATGTACAGTAGCTAGCACATAGGTTTGATAGCATTGTTGGGATGGACAGTAGATAGCACATTGGTTTGATTGTAGCATAGTTGGGATGGACAGTAGCTAGCACATTGGTTTGATAGTAGCATAGTTGGGATGGACAGTAGCTAGCACATTGGTTTGATAGCATCATAGTTGGGATGGACAGTAGCTAGCGCATTGGTTTGATAGTAGCATAGTTGGGATGGACAGTAGCTAGCGCATTGGTTTGATAGTAGTATAGTTGGGATGTACAGTAGCTAGCACATTGGTTTGATAGTAGCATAGTTGGGATGTACAGTAGCTAGCACATAGGTTTGATAGCATTGTTGGGATGGACAGTAGATAGCACATTGGTTTGATTGTAGCATAGTTAGGATGGACAGTAGCTAGCACATTGGTTTGATAGTAGCATAGTTGGAATGGACAGTAAGTAGCGCATTGGTTTGATAGTAGCATTGTTGGGATGGACAGTAGAGAGCACATTGGTTTGATAGTAGCATAGTTGGAATGGACAGTAGCTAGCACATTGGTTTGATAGTAGCATAGTTGGGATGGACAGTAGCTAGCACATTGGTTTGATAGCATCATAGTTGGGATGGACAGTAGCTAGCGCATTGGTTTGATAGTAGTATAGTTGGGATGTACAGTAGCTAGCACATAGGTTTGATAGCATTGTTGGGATGGACAGTAGCTAGCACATTGGTTTGATAGTAGCATAGTTGGGATGTACAGTAGCTAGCACATAGGTTTGATAGCATTGTTGGGATGGACAGTAGATAGCACATTGGTTTGATTGTAGCATAGTTAGGATGGACAGTAGCTAGCACATTGGTTTGATAGTAGCATAGTTGGAATGGACAGTAGCTAGCACATTGGTTTGATAGTAGCATAGTTGGGATGGACAGTAGCTAGCACATTGGTTTGATAGCATCATAGTTGGGATGGACAGTAGCTAGCGCATTGGTTTGATAGTAGCATAGTTGGGATGGACAGTAGCTAGCGCATTGGTTTGATAGTAGCATAGTTGGGATGGACTGTAGCTAGCGCATTGGTTTGATAGTAGCATAGTTGGAATGGACAGTAGCTAGCGCATTGGTTTGATAGTAGTATAGTTGGGATGGACAGTAGCTAGCACATTGGTTTGATAGTAGCATAGTTAGGATGGACAGTCGCTATTACATTGGTTTGATAGCATAGTTGGGATGGACAGTAGCTAGCACATTGGTTTGATAGTAGCATAGTTGGGATGTACAGTAGCTAGCACATTGGTTTGATAGTAGCATAGTTGGGATGGACAGTAGCTAGCACATTGGTTTGATAGTAGCATAGTTGGGATGGACAGTAGCTAGCACATTGGTTTGATAGTAGCATAGTTGGGATGGACAGTAGCTAGCACATTGGTTTGATAGTAGCATAGTTGGGATGGACAGTAGCTAGCACATTGGTTTGATAGTAGCATAGTTGGGATGGACAGTAGCTAGCAAGTTGGTTTGATAGTAGCATAGTTGGGATGGACAGTAGCTAGCACATTGGTTTGATAGCATCATAGTTGGGATGGACAGTAGCTAGCGCATTGGTTTGATAGTAGTATAGTTGGGATGTACAGTAGCTAGCACATAGGTTTGATAGCATTGTTGGGATGGACAGTAGATAGCACATTGGTTTGATTGTAGCATAGTTGGGATGGACAGTAGCTAGCACATTGGTTTGATAGTAGCATAGTTGGGATGGACAGTAGCTAGCACATTGGTTTGATAGCATCATAGTTGGGATGGACAGTAGCTAGCGCATTGGTTTGATAGTAGCATAGTTGGGATGGACAGTAGCTAGCGCATTGGTTTGATAGTAGTATAGTTGGGATGTACAGTAGCTAGCACATTGGTTTGATAGTAGCATAGTTGGGATGTACAGTAGCTAGCACATAGGTTTGATAGCATTGTTGGGATGGACAGTAGATAGCACATTGGTTTGATTGTAGCATAGTTAGGATGGACAGTAGCTAGCACATTGGTTTGATAGTAGCATAGTTGGAATGGACAGTAAGTAGCGCATTGGTTTGATAGTAGCATTGTTGGGATGGACAGTAGAGAGCACATTGGTTTGATAGTAGCATAGTTGGAATGGACAGTAGCTAGCACATTGGTTTGATAGTAGCATAGTTGGGATGGACAGTAGCTAGCACATTGGTTTGATAGCATCATAGTTGGGATGGACAGTAGCTAGCGCATTGGTTTGATAGTAGTATAGTTGGGATGTACAGTAGCTAGCACATAGGTTTGATAGCATTGTTGGGATGGACAGTAGCTAGCACATTGGTTTGATAGTAGCATAGTTGGGATGTACAGTAGCTAGCACATAGGTTTGATAGCATTGTTGGGATGGACAGTAGATAGCACATTGGTTTGATTGTAGCATAGTTAGGATGGACAGTAGCTAGCACATTGGTTTGATAGTAGCATAGTTGGAATGGACAGTAGCTAGCACATTGGTTTGATAGTAGCATAGTTGGGATGGACAGTAGCTAGCACATTGGTTTGATAGCATCATAGTTGGGATGGACAGTAGCTAGCGCATTGGTTTGATAGTAGCATAGTTGGGATGGACAGTAGCTAGCGCATTGGTTTGATAGTAGCATAGTTGGGATGGACTGTAGCTAGCGCATTGGTTTGATAGTAGCATAGTTGGAATGGACAGTAGCTAGCGCATTGGTTTGATAGTAGTATAGTTGGGATGGACAGTAGCTAGCACATTGGTTTGATAGTAGCATAGTTAGGATGGACAGTCGCTATTACATTGGTTTGATAGCATAGTTGGGATGGACAGTAGCTAGCACATTGGTTTGATAGCATCATAGTTGGGATGGACAGTAGCTAGCGCATTGGTTTGATAGTAGCATAGTTGGGATGGACAGTAGCTAGCACATTGGTTTGATAGTAGCATAGTTGGGATGGACTGTAAGTAGTGCATTGGTTTGATAGTAGCATTGTTGGGATGGACAGTAGATAGCGCATTGGTTTGATAGTAGCATAGTTGGGATGGACAGTAGCTAGCGCATTGGTTTGATAGTAGCATAGTTGGGATGGACAGTAGCTATTACATTGGTTTGATAGCATAGTTGGGATGGACAGTAGCTAGCACATTGGTTTGATAGCATCATAGTTGGGATGGACAGTAGCTAGCGCATTGGTTTGATAGTAGCATAGTTGGGATGGACAGTAGCTAGCACATTGGTTTTATAGTAGCATAGTTGGGATGGACAGTAGCTAGCACATTGGTTTGATAGTAGCATAGTTGGGATGGACAGTAGCTAGTACATTGGTTTGATAGTAGCATAGTTGGGATGGACAGTAGCTAGCACATTGGTTTGATAGTTGCATAGTTGGGATGGACAGTAGCTAGCAAGTTGGTTTGATAGTAGCATAGTTGGGATGGACAGTAGCTAGCACATTGGTTTGATAGCATCATAGTTGGGATGGACAGTAGCTAGCGCATTGGTTTGATAGTAGTATAGTTGGGATGTACAGTAGCTAGCACATAGGTTTGATAGCATTGTTGGGATGGACAGTAGATAGCACATTGGTTTGATTGTAGCATAGTTGGGATGGACAGTAGCTAGCACATTGGTTTGATAGTAGCATAGTTGGGATGGACAGTAGCTATTACATTGGTTTGATAGCATCATAGTTGGGATGGACAGTAGCTAGCGCATTGGTTTGATAGTAGCATAGTTGGGATGGACAGTAGCTAGCGCATTGGTTTGATAGTAGCATAGTTGGGATGGACTGTAAGTAGTGCATTGGTTTGATAGTAGCATTGTTGGGATGGACAGTAGATAGCACATTGGTTTGATAGTAGCATAGTTGGGATGGACAGTAGCTAGCACATTGGTTTGATAGTAGCATAGTTGGGATGGACAGTAGCTAGCACATTGGTTTGATAGTAGCATAGTTGGGATGGACAGTAGCTAGCAAGTTGGTTTGATAGTAGCATAGTTGGGATGGACAGTAGCTAGCGCATTGGTTTGATAGAAGTATAGTTGGGATGTACAGTAGCTAGCACATAGGTTTGATAGCATTGTTGGGATGGACAGTAGATGGCACATTGGTTTGATTGTAGCATAGTTGGGATGGACAGTAGCTAGCACATTGGTTTGATAGTAGCATAGTTGGGATGGACAGTAGCTAGCACATTGGTTTGATAGCATCATAGTTTGGATGGACAGTAGCTAGCGCATTGGTTTGATAGTAGCATAGTTGGGATGGACAGTAGCTAGCGCATTGGTTTGATAGTAGCATAGTTGGGATGGACTGTAGCTAGCGCATTGGTTTGATAGTAGCATAGTTGGGATGGACAGTAGCTCGCACATTGGTTTGATAGTAGCATAGTTGGGATGGACAGTAGCTAGCACATTGGTTTGATAGTAGCATAGTTGGGATGGACAGTAGCTAGCACATTGGTTTGATAGTAGCATAGTTGGGATGGACAGTAGCTAGCACATAGGTTTGATAGCATTGTTGGGATGGACAGTAGCTAGCACATTGGTTTGATAGTAGCATAGTTGGGATGGACAGTAGCTAGCACATTGGTTTGATAGTAGCATAGTTGGGATGTACAGTAGCTAGCACATTGGTTTGATAGTAGCATAGTTGGGATGGACAGTAGCTAGCACATTGGTTTGATAGTAGCATAGTTGGGATGGACAGTAGCTAGCACATTGGTTTGATAGTAGCATAGTTGGGATGGACAGTAGCTAGCACATTGGTTTGATAGTAGCATAGTTGGGATGGACAGTAGCTAGCACATTGGTTTGATAGTAGCATAGTTGGGATGGACAGTAGCTAGCAAGTTGGTTTGATAGTAGCATAGTTGGGATGGACAGTAGCTAGCACATTGGTTTGATAGCATCATAGTTGGGATGGACAGTAGCTAGCGCATTGGTTTGATAGTAGTATAGTTGGGATGTACAGTAGCTAGCACATAGGTTTGATAGCATTGTTGGGATGGACAGTAGATAGCACATTGGTTTGATTGTAGCATAGTTGGGATGGACAGTAGCTAGCACATTGGTTTGATAGTAGCATAGTTGGGATGGACAGTAGCTAGCACATTGGTTTGATAGCATCATAGTTGGGATGGACAGTAGCTAGCGCATTGGTTTGATAGTAGCATAGTTGGGATGGACAGTAGCTAGCGCATTGGTTTGATAGTAGTATAGTTGGGATGTACAGTAGCTAGCACATTGGTTTGATAGTAGCATAGTTGGGATGTACAGTAGCTAGCACATAGGTTTGATAGCATTGTTGGGATGGACAGTAGATAGCACATTGGTTTGATTGTAGCATAGTTAGGATGGACAGTAGCTAGCACATTGGTTTGATAGTAGCATAGTTGGAATGGACAGTAAGTAGCGCATTGGTTTGATAGTAGCATTGTTGGGATGGACAGTAGAGAGCACATTGGTTTGATAGTAGCATAGTTGGAATGGACAGTAGCTAGCACATTGGTTTGATAGTAGCATAGTTGGGATGGACAGTAGCTAGCACATTGGTTTGATAGCATCATAGTTGGGATGGACAGTAGCTAGCGCATTGGTTTGATAGTAGTATAGTTGGGATGTACAGTAGCTAGCACATAGGTTTGATAGCATTGTTGGGATGGACAGTAGCTAGCACATTGGTTTGATAGTAGCATAGTTGGGATGTACAGTAGCTAGCACATAGGTTTGATAGCATTGTTGAGATGGACAGTAGATAGCACATTGGTTTGATTGTAGCATAGTTAGGATGGACAGTAGCTAGCACATTGGTTTGATAGTAGCATAGTTGGAATGGACAGTAGCTAGCACATTGGTTTGATAGTAGCATAGTTGGGATGGACAGTAGCTAGCACATTGGTTTGATAGCATCATAGTTGGGATGGACAGTAGCTAGCGCATTGGTTTGATAGTAGCATAGTTGGGATGGACAGTAGCTAGCGCATTGGTTTGATAGTAGCATAGTTGGGATGGACTGTAGCTAGCGCATTGGTTTGATAGTAGCATAGTTGGAATGGACAGTAGCTAGCGCATTGGTTTGATAGTAGTATAGTTGGGATGGACAGTAGCTAGCACATTGGTTTGATAGTAGCATAGTTAGGATGGACAGTCGCTATTACATTGGTTTGATAGCATAGTTGGGATGGACAGTAGCTAGCACATTGGTTTGATAGCATCATAGTTGGGATGGACAGTAGCTAGCGCATTGGTTTGATAGTAGCATAGTTGGGATGGACAGTAGCTAGCACATTGGTTTGATAGTAGCATAGTTGGGATGGACAGTAGCTAGCACATTGGTTTGATAGTAGCATAGTTGGGATGGACAGTAGCTAGCACATTGGTTTGATAGTAGCATAGTTGGGATGGACAGTAGCTAGCACATTGGTTTGATAGTAGCATAGTTGGGATGGACAGTAGCTAGCACATTGGTTTGACAGTAGCATAGTTGGGATGGACAGTAGCTAGCACATTGGTATGATGGATGGACAGTAGCTAGCACATAGGTTTGATAGCATTGTTGGGATGGACAGTAGATAGCACATTGGTTTGATTGTAGCATAGTTGGGATGGACAGTAGCTAGCACATTGGTTTGATAGTAGCATAGTTGGGATGGACAGTAGCTAGCACATTGGTTTGATAGTAGCATAGTTGGGATGGACTGTAGCTAGCACATTGGTTTGATAGTAGCATAGTTGGGATGGACAGTAGCTAGCACATTGGTTTGATAGTAGCATAGTTGGGATGGACAGTAGCTAGCACATTGGTTTGATAGTAGCATAGTTGGGATGTACAGTAGCTAGCACATAGGTTTGATAGCATTGTTGGGATGGACAGTAGATAGCACATTGGTTTGATTGTAGCATAGTTGGGATGGACAGTAGCTAGCACATTGGTTTGATAGAAGCATAGTTGGGATGGACAGTAGCTAGCACATTGGTTTGACAGCATCATAGTTGGGATGGACAGTAGCTAGCGCATTGGTTTGATAGTAGCATAGTTGGGATGGACAGTAGCTAGCGCATTGGTTTGATAGTAGCATAGTTGGGATGGACTGTAGCAAGCGCATTGGTTTGATAGTAGCATAGTTGGAATGGACAGTAGCTAGCGCATTGGTTTGATAGTAGAATAGTTGGGATGGACAGTAGCTAGCACATTGGTTTGATAGTAGCATAGTTGGGATGGACAGTAGCTATTACATTGGTTTGATAGCATAGTTGGGATGGACAGTAGCTAGCACATTGGTTTGATAGCATCATAGTTGGGATGGACAGTAGATAGCGCATTGGTTTGATAGTAGCATAGTTGGGATGGACAGTAGCTAGCGCATTGGTTTGATAGTAGCATAGTTGGGATGGACAGTAGCTATTACATTGGTTTGATAGCATAGTTGGGATGGACAGTAGCTAGCACATTGGTTTGATAGCATCATAGTTGGGATGGACAGTAGCTAGCGCATTGGTTTGATAGTAGCATAGTTGGGATGGACAGTAGCTAGCACATTGGTTTGATAGTAGCATAGTTGGGATGGACAGTAGCTAGCACATTGGTTTGATAGTAGCATAGTTGGGATGGACAGTAGCTAGCACATTGGTTTGATAGTAGCATAGTTGGGATGGACAGTAGCTAGCACATTGGTTTGATAGTAGCATAGTTGGGATGGACAGTAGCTAGCAAGTTGGTTTGATAGTAGCATAGTTGGGATGGACAGTAGCTAGCACATTGGTTTGATAGCATCATAGTTGGGATGGACAGTAGCTAGCGCATTGGTTTGATAGTAGTATAGTTGGGATGTACAGTAGCTAGCACATAGGTTTGATAGCATTGTTGGGATGGACAGTAGATAGCACATTGGTTTGATTGTAGCATAGTTGGGATGGACAGTAGCTAGCACATTGGTTTGATAGTAGCATAGTTGGGATGGACAGTAGCTATTACATTGGTTTGATAGCATCATAGTTGGGATGGACAGTAGCTAGCGCATTGGTTTGATAGTAGCATAGTTGGGATGGACAGTAGCTAGCGCATTGGTTTGATAGTAGCATAGTTGGGATGGACTGTAAGTAGTGCATTGGTTTGATAGTAGCATTGTTGGGATGGACAGTAGATAGCACATTGGTTTGATAGTAGCATAGTTGGGATGGACAGTAGCTAGCACATTGGTTTGATAGTAGCATAGTTGGGATGGACAGTAAGTAGTGCATTGGTTTGATAGTAGCATTGTTGGGATGGACAGTAGATAGCACATTGGTTTGATAGTAGCATAGTTGGGATGGACAGTAGCTAGCACATTGGTTTGATAGTAGCATAGTTGGGATGGACAGTAGCTAGCACATTGGTTTGATAGTAGCATAGTTGGGATGGACAGTAGCTAGCACATTGGTTTGATAGTAGCATAGTTGGGATGGACAGTAGCTAGCAAGTTGGTTTGATAGTAGCATAGTTGGGATGGACAGTAGCTAGCACATTGGTTTGATAGCATCATAGTTGGGATGGACAGTATCTAGCGCATTGGTTTGATAGTAGTATAGTTGGGATGTACAGTAGCTAGCACATAGGTTTGATAGCATTGTTGGGAGGGACAGTAGAGGGCACATTGGTTTGATTGTAGCATAGTTGGGATGGACAGTAGCTAGCACATTGGTTTGATAGTAGCATAGTTGGGATGGACAGTAGCTAGCAAGTTGGTTTGATAGTAGCATAGTTGGGATGTACAGTAGCTAGCACATTGGTTTGATAGTAGCATAGTTGGGATGTACAGTAGCTAGCACATTGGTTTGATAGTAGCATAGTTGGGATGGACAGTAGCTAGCACATTGGTTTGATAGTAGAATAGTTGGGATGGACAGTAGCTAGCACATTGGTTTGATAGTAGCATAGTTGGGATGTACAGTAGTTAGCACATAGGTTTGATAGCATTGTTGGGATGGACAGTAGATAGCACATTGGTTTGATTGTAGCATAGTTGGGATGGACAGTAGCTAGCACATTGGTTTGATAGTAGCATAGTTGGAATGGACAGTAGCTAGCACATTGGTTTGATAGTAGCAAAGTTGGGATGGACAGTAGCTAGCACATTGGTTTGATAGCATCATAGTTGGGATGGACAGTAGCTAGCGCATTGGTTTGATAGTAGCATAGTTGGGATGGACATTAGCTAGCGCATTGGTTTGATAGTAGCATAGTTGGGATGGACAGTAGCTATTACATTGGTTTGATAGCATAGTTGGGATGGACAGTAGCTAGCACATTGGTTTGATAGCATCATAGTTGGGATGGACAGTAGCTAGCGCATTGGTTTGATAGTAGCATAGTTGGGATGGACAGTAGCTAGCGCATTGGTTTGATAGTAGCATAGTTGGGATGGACAGTAGCTATTACATTGGTTTGATAGCATAGTTGGGATGGACAGTAGCTAGCACATTGGTTTGATAGCATCATAGTTGGGATGGACAGTAGCTAGCGCATTGGTTTGATAGTAGCATAGTTGGGATGGACATTAGCTAGCGCATTGGTTTGATGTTGGGATGGACAGTAGCTATTACATTGGTTTGATAGCATAGTTGGGATGGACAGTAGCTAGCACATTGGTTTGATAGCATCATAGTTGGGATGGACAGTAGCTAGCGCATTGGTTTGATAGTAGCATAGTTGGGATGGACAGTAGCTAGCGCATTGGTTTGATAGTAGCATAGTTGGGATGGACAGTAGCTATTACATTGGTTTGATAGCATAGTTGGGATGGACAGTAGCTAGCACATTGGTTTGATAGCATCATAGTTGGGATGGACAGTAGCTAGCGCATTGGTTTGATAGTAGCATAGTTGGGATGGACATTAGCTAGCGCATTGGTTTGATAGTAGCATAGTTGGGATGGACTGTAGCAAGCGCATTGGTTTGATAGTAGCATAGTTGGAATGGACAGTAGCTAGCGCATTGGTTTGATAGTAGAATAGTTGGGATGGACAGTAGCTAGCACATTGGTTTGATAGTAGCATAGTTGGGATGGACAGTAGCTATTACATTGGTTTGATAGCATAGTTGGGATGGACAGTAGCTAGCACATTGGTTTGATAGCATCATAGTTGGGATGGACAGTAGCTAGCGCATTGGTTTGATAGTAGCATAGTTGGGATGGACAGTAGCTAGCGCATTGGTTTGATAGTAGCATAGTTGGGATGGACAGTAGCTATTACATTGGTTTGATAGTAGAATAGTTGGGATGGACAGTAGCTAGCACATTGGTTTGATAGCATCATAGTTGGGATGGACAGTAGCTAGCGCATTGGTTTGATAGTAGTATAGTTGGGATGTACAGTAGCTAGCACATAGGTTTGATAGCATTGTTGGGATGGACAGTAGATAGCACATTGGTTTGATTGTAGCATAGTTGGGATGGACAGTAGCTAGCACATTGGTTTGATAGTAGCATAGTTGGGATGGACAGTAGCTAGCACATTGGTTTGATAGCATCATAGTTGGGATGGACAGTAGCTAGCGCATTGGTTTGATAGTAGCATAGTTGGGATGGACTGTAAGTAGCGCATTGGTTTGATAGTAGCATTGTTGGGATGGACAGTAGATAGCACATTGGTTTGATAGTAGCATAGTTGGAATGGACAGTAGCTAGCACATTGGTTTGATAGTAGCATAGTTGGGATGGACAGTAGCTAGCACATTGGTTTGATAGCATCATAGTTGGGATGGACAGTAGCTAGCGCATTGGTTTGATAGTAGCATAGTTGGGATGGACTGTAAGTAGCGCATTGGTTTGATAGTAGCATTGTTGGGATGGACAGTAGATAGCACATTGGTTTGATAGTAGCATAGTTGGAATGGACAGTAGCTAGCACATTGGTTTGATAGTAGCATAGTTGGGATGGGCAGTAGCTAGCACATTGGTTTGATAGTAGCATAGTTGGGATGGACAGTAGCTAGCGCATTGGTTTGATAGTAGCATAGTTGGGATGGACTGTAGCTAGCGCATTGGTTTGATAGTAGCATAGTTGGAATGGACAGTAGCTAGCGCATTGGTTTGATAGTAGTATAGTTGGGATGGACAGTAGCTAGCACATTGGTTTGATAGTAGCATAGTTGGGATGGACAGTCGCTATTACATTGGTTTGATAGCATAGTTGGGATGGACAGTAGCTAGCACATTGGTTTGATAGTAGCATAGTTGGGATGGACAGTAGCTAGCACATTGGTTTGATAGTAGCATAGTTGGGATGGACAGTAGCTAGCACATTGGTTTGATAGTAGCATAGTTGGGATGGACAGTAGCTAGCACATTGGTATGATGGATGGACAGTAGCTAGCACATAGGTTTGATAGCATTGTTGGGATGGACAGTAGATAGCACATTGGTTTGATTGTAGCATAGTTGGGATGGACAGTAGCTAGCACATTGGTTTGATAGTAGCATAGTTGGGATGGACAGTAGCTAGCACATTGGTTTGATAGTAGCATAGTTGGGATGGACTGTAGCTAGCACATTGGTTTGATAGTAGCATAGTTGGGATGGACAGTAGCTAGCACATTGGTTTGATAGTAGCATAGTTGGGATGGACAGTAGCTAGCACATTGGTTTGATAGTAGCATAGTTGGGATGTACAGTAGCTAGCACATAGGTTTGATAGCATTGTTGGGATGGACAGTAGATAGCACATTGGTTTGATTGTAGCATAGTTGGGATGGACAGTAGCTAGCACATTGGTTTGATAGTAGCATAGTTGGGATGGACAGTAGCTAGCACATTGGTTTGATAGCATCATAGTTGGGATGGACAGTAGCTAGCGCATTGGTTTGATAGTAGCATAGTTGGGATGGACAGTAGCTAGCGCATTGGTTTGATAGTAGCATAGTTGGGATGGACTGTAGCAAGCGCATTGGTTTGATAGTAGCATAGTTGGAATGGACAGTAGCTAGCGCATTGGTTTGATAGTAGAATAGTTGGGATGGACAGTAGCTATTACATTGGTTTGATAGTAGCATAGTTGGGATGGACAGTAGCTATTACATTGGTTTGATAGCATAGTTGGGATGGACAGAAGCTAGCACATTGGTTTGATAGCATCATAGTTGGGATGGACAGTAGATAGCGCATTGGTTTGATAGTAGCATAGTTGGGATGGACAGTAGCTAGCGCATTGGTTTGATAGTAGCATAGTTGGGATGGACAGTAGCTATTACATTGGTTTGATAGCATAGTTGGGATGGACAGTAGCTAGCACATTGGTTTGATAGCATCATAGTTGGGATGGACAGTAGCTAGCGCATTGGTTTGATAGTAGCATAGTTGGGATGGACAGTAGCTAGCACATTGGTTTTATAGTAGCATAGTTGGGATGGACAGTAGCTAGCACATTGGTTTGATAGTAGCATAGTTGGGATGGACAGTAGCTAGTACATTGGTTTGATAGTAGCATAGTTGGGATGGACAGTAGCTAGCACATTGGTTTGATAGTTGCATAGTTGGGATGGACAGTAGCTAGCAAGTTGGTTTGATAGTAGCATAGTTGGGATGGACAGTAGCTAGCACATTGGTTTGATAGCATCATAGTTGGGATGGACAGTAGCTAGCGCATTGGTTTGATAGTAGTATAGTTGGGATGTACAGTAGCTAGCACATAGGTTTGATAGCATTGTTGGGATAGACAGTAGATAGCACATTGGTTTGATTGTAGCATAGTTGGGATGGACAGTAGCTAGCACATTGGTTTGATAGTAGCATAGTTGGGATGGACAGTAGCTATTACATTGGTTTGATAGCATCATAGTTGGGATGGACAGTAGCTAGCGCATTGGTTTGATAGTAGCATAGTTGGGATGGACAGTAGCTAGCGCATTGGTTTGATAGTAGCATAGTTGGGATGGACTGTAAGTAGTGCATTGGTTTGATAGTAGCATTGTTGGGATGGACAGTAGATAGCACATTGGTTTGATAGTAGCATAGTTGGGATGGACAGTAGCTAGCACATTGGTTTGATAGTAGCATAGTTGGGATGGACAGTAGCTAGCACATTGGTTTGATAGTAGCATAGTTGGGATGGACAGTAGCTAGCAAGTTGGTTTGATAGTAGCATAGTTGGGATGGACAGTAGCTAGCGCATTGGTTTGATAGAAGTATAGTTGGGATGTACAGTAGCTAGCACATAGGTTTGATAGCATTGTTGGGATGGACAGTAGATGGCACATTGGTTTGATTGTAGCATAGTTGGGATGGACAGTAGCTAGCACATTGGTTTGATAGTAGCATAGTTGGGATGGACAGTAGCTAGCACATTGGTTTGATAGCATCATAGTTTGGATTAACAGTAGCTAGCGCATTGGTTTGATAGTAGCATAGTTGGGATGGACAGTAGCTAGCGCATTGGTTTGATAGTAGCATAGTTGGGATGGACTGTAGCTAGCGCATTGGTTTGATAGTAGCATAGTTGGGATGGACAGTAGCTCGCACATTGGTTTGATAGTAGCATAGTTGGGATGGACAGTAGCTAGCACATTGGTTTGATAGTAGCATAGTTGGGATGGACAGTAGCTAGCACAATGGTTTGATAGTAGCATAGTTGGGATGGACAGTAGCTAGCACATAGGTTTGATAGCATTGTTGGGATGGACAGTAGCTAGCACATTGGTTTGATAGTAGCATAGTTGGGATGGACAGTAGCTAGCACATTGGTTTGATAGTAGCATAGTTGGGATGTACAGTAGCTAGCACATTGGTTTGATAGTAGCATAGTTGGGATGGACAGTAGCTAGCACATTGGTTTGATAGTAGCATAGTTGGGATGGACAGTAGCTAGCACATTGGTTTGATAGTAGCATAGTTGGGATGGACAGTAGCTAGCACATTGGTTTGATAGTAGCAAAGTTGGGATGGACAGTAGCTAGCACATTGGTTTGATAGTAGCATAGTTGGGATGGACAGTAGCTAGCAAGTTGGTTTGATAGTAGCATAGTTGGGATGGACAGTAGCTAGCACATTGGTTTGATAGCATCATAGTTGGGATGGACAGTAGCTAGCGCATTGGTTTGATAGTAGTATAGTTGGGATGTACAGTAGCTAGCACATAGGTTTGATAGCATTGTTGGGATGGACAGTAGATAGCACATTGGTTTGATTGTAGCATAGTTGGGATGGACAGTAGCTAGCACATTGGTTTGATAGTAGCATAGTTGGGATGGACAGTAGCTAGCACATTGGTTTGATAGCATCATAGTTGGGATGGACAGTAGCTAGTGCATTGGTTTGATAGTAGCATAGTTGGGATGGACAGTAGCTAGCGCATTGGTTTGATAGTAGCATAGTTGGGATGGACTGTAAGTAGCGCATTGGTTTGATAGTAGCATTGTTGGGATGGACAGTAGAGAGCACATTGGTTTGATAGTAGCATAGTTGGAATGGACAGTAGCTAGCACATTGGTTTGATAGTAGCATAGTTGGGATGGACAGTAGCTAGCACATTGGTTTGATAGCATCATAGTTGGGATGGACAGTAGCTAGCGCATTGGTTTGATAGTAGTATAGTTGGGATGTACAGTAGCTAGCACATAGGTTTGATAGCATTGTTGGGATGGACAGTAGCTAGCACATTGGTTTGATAGTAGCATAGTTGGGATGTACAGTAGCTAGCACATAGGTTTGATAGCATTGTTGGGATGGACAGTAGATAGCACATTGGTTTGATTGTAGCATAGTTAGGATGGACAGTAGCTAGCACATTGGTTTGATAGTAGCATAGTTGGAATGGACAGTAGCTAGCACATTGGTTTGATAGTAGCATAGTTGGGATGGACAGTAGCTAGCACATTGGTTTGATAGCATCATAGTTGGGATGGACAGTAGCTAGCGCATTGGTTTGATAGTAGCATAGTTGGGATGGACAGTAGCTAGCGCATTGGTTTGATAGTAGCATAGTTGGGATGGACTGTAGCTAGCGCATTGGTTTGATAGTAGCATAGTTGGAATGGACAGTAGCTAGCGCATTGGTTTGATAGTAGTATAGTTGGGATGGACAGTAGCTAGCACATTGGTTTGATAGTAGCATAGTTAGGATGGACAGTCGCTATTACATTGGTTTGATAGCATAGTTGGGATGGACAGTAGCTAGCACATTGGTTTGATAGCATCATAGTTGGGATGGACAGTAGCTAGCGCATTGGTTTGATAGTAGCATAGTTGGGATGGACAGTAGCTAGCACATTGGTTTGATAGTAGCATAGTTGGGATGGACAGTAGCTAGCACATTGGTTTGATAGTAGCATAGTTGGGATGGACAGTAGCTAGCACATTGGTTTGATAGTAGCATAGTTGGGATGGACAGTAGCTAGCACATTGGTTTGATAGTAGCATAGTTGGGATGGACAGTAGCTAGCACATTGGTTTGACAGTAGCATAGTTGGGATGGACAGTAGCTAGCACATTGGTATGATGGATGGACAGTAGCTAGCACATAGGTTTGATAGCATTGTTGGGATGGACAGTAGATAGCACATTGGTTTGATTGTAGCATAGTTGGGATGGACAGTAGCTAGCACATTGGTTTGATAGTAGCATAGTTGGGATGGACAGTAGCTAGCACATTGGTTTGATAGTAGCATAGTTGGGATGGACTGTAGCTAGCACATTGGTTTGATAGTAGCATAGTTGGGATGGACAGTAGCTAGCACATTGGTTTGATAGTAGCATAGTTGGGATGGACAGTAGCTAGCACATTGGTTTGATAGTAGCATAGTTGGGTTGTACAGTAGCTAGCACATAGGTTTGATAGCATTGTTGGGATGGACAGTAGCTAGCGCATTGGTTTGATAGTAGCATAGTTGGGATGGACAGTAGCTAGCGCATTGGTTTGATAGTAGCATAGTTGGGATGGACTGTAGCAAGCGCATTGGTTTGATAGTAGCATAGTTGGAATGGACAGTAGCTAGCGCATTGGTTTGATAGTAGAATAGTTGGGATGGACAGTAGCTAGCACATTGGTTTGATAGTAGCATAGTTGGGATGGACAGTAGCTATTACATTGGTTTGATAGCATAGTTGGGATGGACAGTAGCTAGCACATTGGTTTGATAGCATCATAGTTGGGATGGACAGTAGATAGCGCATTGGTTTGATAGTAGCATAGTTGGGATGGACAGTAGCTAGCGCATTGGTTTGATAGTAGCATAGTTGGGATGGACAGTAGCTATTACATTGGTTTGATAGCATAGTTGGGATGGACAGTAGCTAGCACATTGGTTTGATAGCATCATAGTTGGGATGGACAGTAGCTAGCGCATTGGTTTGATAGTAGCATAGTTGGGATGGACAGTAGCTAGCACATTGGTTTGATAGTAGCATAGTTGGGATGGACAGTAGCTAGCACATTGGTTTGATAGTAGCATAGTTGGGATGGACAGTAGCTAGCACATTGGTTTGATAGTAGCATAGTTGGGATGGACAGTAGCTAGCACATTGGTTTGATAGTAGCATAGTTGGGATGGACAGTAGCTAGCAAGTTGGTTTGATAGTAGCATAGTTGGGATGGACAGTAGCTAGCACATTGGTTTGATAGCATCATAGTTGGGATGGACAGTAGCTAGCGCATTGGTTTGATAGTAGTATAGTTGGGATGTACAGTAGCTAGCACATAGGTTTGATAGCATTGTTGGGATGGACAGTAGATAGCACATTGGTTTGATTGTAGCATAGTTGGGATGGACAGTAGCTAGCACATTGGTTTGATAGTAGCATAGTTGGGATGGACAGTAGCTATTACATTGGTTTGATAGCATCATAGTTGGGATGGACAGTAGCTAGCGCATTGGTTTGATAGTAGCATAGTTGGGATGGACAGTAGCTAGCGCATTGGTTTGATAGTAGCATAGTTGGGATGGACTGTAAGTAGTGCATTGGTTTGATAGTAGCATTGTTGGGATGGACAGTAGATAGCACATTGGTTTGATAGTAGCATAGTTGGGATGGACAGTAGCTAGCACATTGGTTTGATAGTAGCATAGTTGGGATGGACAGTAGCTAGCACATTGGTTTGATAGTAGCATAGTTGGGATGGACTGTAGCTAGCACATTGGTTTGATAGTAGCATAGTTGGGATGGACAGTAGCTAGCACATTGGTTTGATAGTAGCATAGTTGGGATGGACAGTAGCTAGCACATTGGTTTGATAGTAGCATAGTTGGGATGTACAGTAGCTAGCACATAGGTTTGATAGCATTGTTGGGAGGGACAGTAGAGGGCACATTGGTTTGATTGTAGCATAGTTGGGATGGACAGTAGCTAGCACATTGGTTTGATAGTAGCGAATGTAACCGGCTCGTGGCAAGGAATTTACTTCGTTTAATAATTGTGACAACGCTACCTTGAGATGTTAGGTCAAGGAAAGATATAGCTTAACGCTCTAAACTGGGTTCCCCAAACACAGGTAAGACAATGAGGGGTGAGACGTGACGTTTATATACAAAATATTTATTACCAATCTGGTTTAAAAAAAGGTTACAATATTCACCATGTTCATAAAATCTCTCAATACAATATTCATAAAATGACAGTTCATCAAATGACAGTAATCGGAGCAATATATTGGGTCAAACCCAGAGCACAGAGATAAGGTTGGCCAGTGGGCGTCCACCGTTAACTGGAGAGGAAACTAATTATAAGGGTAGGCTACTCACCACCAGGGCCCCACCAGATCAAACACAGCACACCACACAGCAATCAAGGAAAAGGGCACCACCGTGAAAAGAGGTGCGCGCATCCACACCAAACAAACTTTAGGGTCGTGGAGTAGCCTAATAGTGAAAGCTATAAGTGACCCTCTCCGGTCGCGGGCTGACTGCTCCACTTGGCTCCCTCCCAGACTCTGGAGAAGGGTCCCACCGTATCCACGGAGCTCAATGAGTGGGGCAGAGACAGAGGACAACAAAATTAGTAAAACCAGGAAATAGCTCAAATCAATAGCTCAAATCAATTTGAAAACAAAGTAACAGAAATTAAACTAAACAAAGCAGCAGTGGCGAGATCTAGGGAAGAGGGAATAAATCTATTTAAACACAGTACATGTAAGCTACCAGCTACCATTGTTAGTGTGCGTAGTGCGTACCTGTAATTCAACTCTGTGCGCTCACAATTGAACTCTGTGCGCTCGCACCATTCCCTCTCGCCACAAGTCAGATCTGGATGAGCAGAAAACATATGACAGTCATGACACAAATCAAAACATTAAGAACCTGAATAAACTTGCTACTCATTGCTCACCCTGGTACCAGAATAAACCTTCTCAATATTAGCAAATGAGCAGGTCACGCCGTCAGCAGCACAACCCAGCCTAGCGTTTGGTAGACGGCTGGCCGCTCATATAGCCTACTGATTGGCAAGAGACGGCTGCGCCGTATCAGCACTGATTGGTAGCGCGGAAATGGACTGCACGCTTTCCCTAAGGAAACTCCTTACACTGAATTCCAGCCGGCTACACATAGTTGGGATGGACAGTAGCTAGCACATTGGTTTGATAGCATCATAGTTTGGATGGACAGTAGCTAGCGCATTGGTTTGATAGTAGCATAGTTGGGATGGACAGTAGCTAGCGCATTGGTTTGATAGTAGCATAGTTGGGATGGACTGTAGCTAGCGCATTGGTTTGATAGTAGCATAGTTGGGATGGACAGTAGCTAGCACATTGGTTTGATAGTAGCATAGTTGGGATGGACAGTAGCTTGCACATTGGTTTGATAGTAGCATAGTTGGGATGGACAGTAGCTAGCACATTGGTTTGATAGTAGCATAGTTGGGATGGACAGTAGCTAGCACATTGGTTTGATAGCATCATAGTTGGGATGGACAGTAGCTAGCGCATTGGTTTCATAGTAGCATAGTTGGGATGGACAGTAGCTAGCGCATTGGTTTGATAGTAGCATAGTTGGGATGTACAGTAGGTAGCACATAGGTTTGATAGCATTGTTGGGATGGACAGTAGCTAGCACATTGGTTTGATAGTAGCATAGTTGGGATGTACAGTAGCTAGCACATAGGTTTGATAGCATTGTTGGGATGGACAGTAGATAGCACATTGGTTTGATTGTAGCATAGTTAGGATGGACAGTAGCTAGCACATTGGTTTGATAGTAGCATAGTTGGAATGGACAGTAGCTAGCACATTGGTTTGATAGTAGCATAGTTGGGATGGACAGTAGCTAGCACATTGGTTTGATAGCATCATAGTTGGGATGGACAGTAGCTAGCGCATTGGTTTGATAGTAGCATAGTTGGGATGGACAGTAGCTAGCGCATTGGTTTGATAGTAGCATAGTTGGGATGGACTGTAGCTAGCGCATTGGTTTGATAGTAGCATAGTTGGAATGGACAGTAGCTAGCGCATTGGTTTGATAGTAGTATAGTTGGGATGGACAGTAGCTAGCACATTGGTTTGATAGTAGCATAGTTAGGATGGACAGTCGCTATTACATTGGTTTGATAGCATAGTTGGGATGGACAGTAGCTAGCACATTGGTTTGATAGCATCATAGTTGGGATGGACAGTAGCTAGCGCATTGGTTTGATAGTAGCATAGTTGGGATGGACAGTAGCTAGCACATTGGTTTGATAGTAGCATAGTTGGGATGGACAGTAGCTAGCACATTGGTTTGATAGTAGCATAGTTGGGATGGACAGTAGCTAGCACATTGGTTTGATAGTAGCATAGTTGGGATGGACAGTAGCTAGCACATTGGTTTGATAGTAGCATAGTTGGGATGGACAGTAGCTAGCACATTGGTTTGACAGTAGCATAGTTGGGATGGACAGTAGCTAGCACATTGGTATGATGGATGGACAGTAGCTAGCACATAGGTTTGATAGCATTGTTGGGATGGACAGTAGATAGCACATTGGTTTGATTGTAGCATAGTTGGGATGGACAGTAGCTAGCACATTGGTTTGATAGTAGCATAGTTGGGATGGACAGTAGCTAGCACATTGGTTTGATAGTAGCATAGTTGGGATGGACTGTAGCTAGCACATTGGTTTGATAGTAGCATAGTTGGGATGGACAGTAGCTAGCACATTGGTTTGATAGTAGCATAGTTGGGATGGACAGTAGCTAGCACATTGGTTTGATAGTAGCATAGTTGGGTTGTACAGTAGCTAGCACATAGGTTTGATAGCATTGTTGGGATGGACAGTAGCTAGCGCATTGGTTTGATAGTAGCATAGTTGGGATGGACAGTAGCTAGCGCATTGGTTTGATAGTAGCATAGTTGGGATGGACTGTAGCAAGCGCATTGGTTTGATAGTAGCATAGTTGGAATGGACAGTAGCTAGCGCATTGGTTTGATAGTAGAATAGTTGGGATGGACAGTAGCTAGCACATTGGTTTGATAGTAGCATAGTTGGGATGGACAGTAGCTATTACATTGGTTTGATAGCATAGTTGGGATGGACAGTAGCTAGCACATTGGTTTGATAGCATCATAGTTGGGATGGACAGTAGATAGCGCATTGGTTTGATAGTAGCATAGTTGGGATGGACAGTAGCTAGCGCATTGGTTTGATAGTAGCATAGTTGGGATGGACAGTAGCTATTACATTGGTTTGATAGCATAGTTGGGATGGACAGTAGCTAGCACATTGGTTTGATAGCATCATAGTTGGGATGGACAGTAGCTAGCGCATTGGTTTGATAGTAGCATAGTTGGGATGGACAGTAGCTAGCACATTGGTTTGATAGTAGCATAGTTGGGATGGACAGTAGCTAGCACATTGGTTTGATAGTAGCATAGTTGGGATGGACAGTAGCTAGCACATTGGTTTGATAGTAGCATAGTTGGGATGGACAGTAGCTAGCACATTGGTTTGATAGTAGCATAGTTGGGATGGACAGTAGCTAGCAAGTTGGTTTGATAGTAGCATAGTTGGGATGGACAGTAGCTAGCACATTGGTTTGATAGCATCATAGTTGGGATGGACAGTAGCTAGCGCATTGGTTTGATAGTAGTATAGTTGGGATGTACAGTAGCTAGCACATAGGTTTGATAGCATTGTTGGGATGGACAGTAGATAGCACATTGGTTTGATTGTAGCATAGTTGGGATGGACAGTAGCTAGCACATTGGTTTGATAGTAGCATAGTTGGGATGGACAGTAGCTATTACATTGGTTTGATAGCATCATAGTTGGGATGGACAGTAGCTAGCGCATTGGTTTGATAGTAGCATAGTTGGGATGGACAGTAGCTAGCGCATTGGTTTGATAGTAGCATAGTTGGGATGGACTGTAAGTAGTGCATTGGTTTGATAGTAGCATTGTTGGGATGGACAGTAGATAGCACATTGGTTTGATAGTAGCATAGTTGGGATGGACAGTAGCTAGCACATTGGTTTGATAGTAGCATAGTTGGGATGGACAGTAGCTAGCACATTGGTTTGATAGTAGCATAGTTGGGATGGACTGTAGCTAGCACATTGGTTTGATAGTAGCATAGTTGGGATGGACAGTAGCTAGCACATTGGTTTGATAGTAGCATAGTTGGGATGGACAGTAGCTAGCACATTGGTTTGATAGTAGCATAGTTGGGATGTACAGTAGCTAGCACATAGGTTTGATAGCATTGTTGGGAGGGACAGTAGAGGGCACATTGGTTTGATTGTAGCATAGTTGGGATGGACAGTAGCTAGCACATTGGTTTGATAGTAGCGAATGTAACCGGCTCGTGGCAAGGAATTTACTTCGTTTAATAATTGTGACAACGCTACCTTGAGATGTTAGGTCAAGGAAAGATATAGCTTAACGCTCTAAACTGGGTTCCCCAAACACAGGTAAGACAATGAGGGGTGAGACGTGACGTTTATATACAAAATATTTATTACCAATCTGGTTTAAAAAAAGGTTACAATATTCACCATGTTCATAAAATCTCTCAATACAATATTCATAAAATGACAGTTCATCAAATGACAGTAATCGGAGCAATATATTGGGTCAAACCCAGAGCACAGAGATAAGGTTGGCCAGTGGGCGTCCACCGTTAACTGGAGAGGAAACTAATTATAAGGGTAGGCTACTCACCACCAGGGCCCCACCAGATCAAACACAGCACACCACACAGCAATCAAGGAAAAGGGCACCACCGTGAAAAGAGGTGCGCGCATCCACACCAAACAAACTTTAGGGTCGTGGAGTAGCCTAATAGTGAAAGCTATAAGTGACCCTCTCCGGTCGCGGGCTGACTGCTCCACTTGGCTCCCTCCCAGACTCTGGAGAAGGGTCCCACCGTATCCACGGAGCTCAATGAGTGGGGCAGAGACAGAGGACAACAAAATTAGTAAAACCAGGAAATAGCTCAAATCAATAGCTCAAATCAATTTGAAAACAAAGTAACAGAAATTAAACTAAACAAAGCAGCAGTGGCGAGATCTAGGGAAGAGGGAATAAATCTATTTAAACACAGTACATGTAAGCTACCAGCTACCATTGTTAGTGTGCGTAGTGCGTACCTGTAATTCAACTCTGTGCGCTCACAATTGAACTCTGTGCGCTCGCACCATTCCCTCTCGCCACAAGTCAGATCTGGATGAGCAGAAAACATATGACAGTCATGACACAAATCAAAACATTAAGAACCTGAATAAACTTGCTACTCATTGCTCACCCTGGTACCAGAATAAACCTTCTCAATATTAGCAAATGAGCAGGTCACGCCGTCAGCAGCACAACCCAGCCTAGCGTTTGGTAGACGGCTGGCCGCTCATATAGCCTACTGATTGGCAAGAGACGGCTGCGCCGTATCAGCACTGATTGGTAGCGCGGAAATGGACTGCACGCTTTCCCTAAGGAAACTCCTTACACTGAACTCCAGCCGGCTACACATAGTTGGGATGGACAGTAGCTAGCACATTGGTTTGATAGCATCATAGTTTGGATGGACAGTAGCTAGCGCATTGGTTTGATAGTAGCATAGTTGGGATGGACAGTAGCTAGCGCATTGGTTTGATAGTAGCATAGTTGGGATGGACTGTAGCTAGCGCATTGGTTTGATAGTAGCATAGTTGGGATGGACAGTAGCTAGCACATTGGTTTGATAGTAGCATAGTTGGGATGGACAGTAGCTTGCACATTGGTTTGATAGTAGCATAGTTGGGATGGACAGTAGCTAGCACATTGGTTTGATAGTAGCATAGTTGGGATGGACAGTAGCTAGCACATTGGTTTGATAGCATCATAGTTGGGATGGACAGTAGCTAGCGCATTGGTTTCATAGTAGCATAGTTGGGATGGACAGTAGCTAGCGCATTGGTTTGATAGTAGCATAGTTGGGATGTACAGTAGGTAGCACATAGGTTTGATAGCATTGTTGGGATGGACAGTAGATAGCACATTGGTTTGATTGTAGCATAGTTGGGATGGACAGTAGCTAGCACATTGGTTTGATAGTAGCATAGTTGGGATGGACAGTAGCTAGCACATTGGTTTGATAGCATCATAGTTGGGATGGACAGTAGCTAGCGCATTGGTTTGATAGTAGCATAGTTGGGATGGACAGTAGCTAGCGCATTGGTTTGATAGTAGCATAGTTGGGATGGACTGTAGCTAGCGCATTGGTTTGATAGTAGCATTGTTGGGATGGACAGTAGATAGCACATTGGTTTGATTGTAGCATAGTTGGGATGGACAGTAGCTAGCACATTGGTTTGATAGTAGCATAGTTGGGATGGACAGTAGCTAGCACATTGGTTTGATAGTAGCATAGTTGGGATGGACAGTAGCTAGCACATTGGTTTGATAGTAGCATAGTTGGGATGGACAGTAGCTAGCACATTGGTTTGATAGTAGCATAGTTGGGATGGACAGTAGCTAGCACATTGGTTTGATGGATGGACAGTAGCTAGCACATAGGTTTGATAGCATTGTTGGGATGGACAGTAGATAGCACATTGGTTTGATTGTAGCATAGTTGGGATGGACAGTAGCTAGCACATTGGTTTGATAGTAGCATAGTTGGGATGGACAGTAGCTAGCACATTGGTTTGATAGTAGCATAGTTGGGATGTACAGTAGCTAGCACATTGGTTTGATAGTAGCATAGTTGGGATGGACAGTAGCTAGCACATTGGTTTGATAGTAGCATAGTTGGGATGTACAGTAGCTAGCACATAGGTTTGATAGCATTGTTGGGATGGACAGTAGATAGCACATTGGTTTGATTGTAGCATAGTTGGGATGGACAGTAGCTAGCACATTGGTTTGATAGTAGCATAGTTGGAATGGACAGTAGCTAGCACATTGGTTTGATAGTAGCATAGTTGGGATGGACAGTAGCTAGCACATTGGTTTGATAGCATCATAGTTGGGATGGACAGTAGCTAGCGCATTGGTTTGATAGTAGCATAGTTGGGATGGACAGTAGCTAGCGCATTGGTTTGATAGTAGCATAGTTGGGATGGACTGTAGCTAGCGCATTGGTTTGATAGTAGCATAGTTGGAATGGACAGTAGCTAGCGCATTGGTTTGATAGTAGCATAGTTGGGATGAACAGTAGCTAGCACATTGGTTTGATAGTAGCATAGTTGGGATGGACAGTAGCTATTACATTGGTTTGATAGCATAGTTGGGATGGACAGTAGCTAGCACATTGGTTTGATAGCATCATAGTTGGGATGGACAGTAGCTAGCGCATTGGTTTGATAGTAGCATAGTTGGGATGGACAGTAGCTATTACATTGGTTTGATAGCATAGTTGGGATGGACAGTAGCTAGCACATTGGTTTGATAGCATCATAGTTGGGATGGACAGTAGCTAGCGCATTGGTTTGATAGTAGCATAGTTGGGATGGACAGTAGCTAGCACATTGGTTTGATAGTAGCATAGTTGGGATGGACAGTAGCTAGCACATTGGTTTGATAGTAGCATAGTTGGGATGAACAGTAGCTAGCACATTGGTTTGATAGTAGCATAGTTGGGATGGACAGTAGCTAGCACATTGGTTTGATAGTAGCATAGTTGGGATGGACAGTAGCTAGCACATTGGTTTGATAGTAGCATAGTTGGGATGGACAGTAGCTAGCACATTGGTTTGATAGTAGCATAGTTGGGATGGACAGTAGCTAGCACATTGGTTTGATGGATGGACAGTAGCTAGCACATAGGTTTGATAGCATTGTTGGGATGAGCATAGTTGGGATGGACAGTAGCTAGCACATTGGTTTGATAGTAGCATAGTTGGGATGGACAGTAGCTAGCACATTGGTTTGATGGATGGACAGTAGCTAGCACATAGGTTTGATAGCATTGTTGGGATGGACAGTAGATAGCACATTGGTTTGATAGTAGCATAGTTAGGATGGACAGTAGCTAGCACATTGGTTTGATAATAGCATAGTTGGGATGGACAGTAGCTAGCACATTGGTTTGATAGTAGCATAGTTGGGATGGACAGTAGCTAGCACATTGGTTTGATAGTAGCATAGTTGGGATGGACAGTAGCTAGCACATTGGTTTGATAGTAGCATAGTTGGGATGGACAGTAGCTAGCACATTGGTTTGATAGTAGCATAGTTGGGATGGACAGTAGCTAGCACATTGGTTTGATAGCATCATAGTTGGGATGGACATTAGCTAGCGCATTGGTTTGATAGTAGCATAGTTGGGATGGACAGTAGCTAGCGCATTGGTTTGATAGTAGCATAGTTGGGATGTACAGTAGATAGCACATAGGTTTGATAGCATTGTTGGGATGGACAGTAGATAGCACATTGGTTTGATTGTAGCATAGTTGGGATGGACAGTAGCTAGCACATTGGTTTGATAGTAGCATAGTTGGGATGGACAGTAGCTAGCGCATTGGTTTGATAGTAGCATAGTTGGGATGGACAGTAGATAGCGCATTGGTTTGATAGCATCATAGTTGGGATGGACAGTAGCTAGCGCATTGGTTTGATAGTAGCATAGTTGGGATGGACAGTAGCTAGCGCATTGGTTTGATAGTAGCATAGTTGGGATGTACAGTAGGTAGCGCATTGGTTTGATAGTAGCATAGTTGGGATGGACAGTAGCTAGCGCATTGGTTTGATAGTAGCATAGTTGGGATGTACAGTAGGTAGCACATAGGTTTGATAGCATTGTTGGGATGGACAGTAGATAGCACATTGGTTTGATTGTAGCATAGTTGGGATGGACAGTAGCTAGCACATTGGTTTGATAGTAGCATAGTTGGGATGGACAGTAGCTAGCACATTGGTTTGATAGTAGCATAGTTGGGATGGACAGTAGCTAGCACATTGGTTTGATAGTAGCATGGTTGGGATGGACAGTAGCTAGCACATTGGTTTGATAGTAGCATAGTTGGGATGGACAGTAGCTAGCACATTGGTTTGATAGTAACATAGCTGGGATGTTCAGTAGCTAGCACATTGGTTTGATAGTTGGGATGGACAGTAGCTAGCACATTGGTTTGATAGTAGCATAGTTGGGATGGACAGTAGCTAGCGCATTGGTTTGATAGTAACATAGCTGGGATGTTCAGTAGCTAGCGCATTGGTTTGATAGTAGCATTGTTGGGATGGACAGTAGATAGCACATTGGTTTGATAGTAGCATAGTTGGGATGGACAGTAGCTAGCACATTGGTTTGATAGTAGCATAGTTGGGATGGACAGTAGCTAGCACATTGGTTTGATAGTAGCATAGTTGGGATGGACAGTAGCTAGCACATTGGTTTGATAGCATCATAGTTGGGATGGACAGTAGCTAGCGCATTTGTTTGATAGTAGTATAGTTGGGATGTACAGTAGCTAGCACATAGGTTTGATAGCATTGTTGGGATGGACAGTAGATGGCACATTGGTTTGATTGTAGCATAGTTGGGATGGACAGTAGCTAGCACATTGGTTTGATAGTAGCATAGTTGGGATGGACAGTAGCTAGCACATTGGTTTGATAGCATCATAGTTGGGATGGACATTAGCTAGCGCATTGGTTTGATAGTAGCATAGTTGGGATGGACAGTAGCTAGCGCATTGGTTTGATAGTAGCATAGTTGGGATGGACAGTAGGTAGCACATAGGTTTGATAGCATTGTTGGGATGGACAGTAGATAGCACATTGGTTTGATTGTAGCATAGTTGGGATGGACAGTAGCTAGCACATTGGTTTGATAGTAGCATAGTTGGGATGGACAGTAGCTAGCACATTGGTTTGATAGTAGCATAGTTGGGATGGACAGTAGCTAGCACATTGGTTTGATAGTAGCATAGTTGGGATGGACAGTAGCTAGCACATTGGTTTGATAGTAGCATAGTTGGGATGGACAGTAGCTAGCACATTGGTTTGATAGTAACATAGCTGGGATGTTCAGTAGCTAGCACATTGGTTTGATAGTTGGGATGGACAGTAGCTAGCACATTGGTTTGATAGTAGCATAGTTGGGATGGACAGTAGCTAGCACATTGGTTTGATAGCATCATAGTTGGGATGGACAGTAGCTAGCGCATTGGTTTGATAGTAGCATAGTTGGGATGGACAGTAGCTAGCGCATTGGTTTGATAGTAGCATAGTTGGGATGGACAGTAGCTAGCACATTGGTTTGATAGCATCATAGTTGGGATGGACAGTAGCTAGCACATTGGTTTGATAGTAGCATAGTTGGGATGGACAGTAGCTAGCGCATTGGTTTGATAGTAGCATAGTTGGGATATACAGTAGCTAGCACATAGGTTTGATAGCATTGTTGGGATGGACAGTAGATATCACATTGGTTTGATTGTAGCATAGTTGGGATGGACAGTAGCTAGCACATTGGTTTGATAGTTGCATAGTTGGGATGTACAGTAGCTAGCACATTGGTTTGATAGCATCATAGTTGGGATGGACAGTAGCTAGCGCATTGGTTTGATAGTAGCATAGTTGGGATGGACAGTAGCTAGCGCATTGGTTTGATAGTAGCATAGTTGGGATGGACTGTAGCTAGGGCATTGGTTTGATAGTAGCATTGTTGGGATGGACAGTAGATAGCACATTGGTTTGATTGTAGCATAGTTGGGATGGACAGTAGCTAGCACACTGGTTTGATAGTAGCATAGTTGGGATGGACAGTAGCTAGCACATTGGTTTGATAGTAGCATAGTTGGGATGTACAGTAGCTAGCACATAGGTTTGATAGCATTGTTGGGATGGACAGTAGATAGCACATTGGTTTGATTGTAGCATAGTTGGGATGGACAGTAGCTAGCACATTGGTTTGATAGTAGCATAGTTGGAATGGACAGTAGCTAGCACATTGGTTTGATAGTAGCATAGTTGGGATGGACAGTAGCTATAACATTGGTTTGATAGCATAGTTGGGATGGACAGTAGCTAGCACATTGGTTTGATAGCATCATAGTTGGGATGGACAGTAGCTAGCGCATTGGTTTGATAGTAGCATAGTTGGGATGGACAGTAGCTAGCACATTGGTTTGATAGTAGCATAGTTGGGATGGACAGTAGCTAGCACATTGGTTTGATAGTAGCATAGTTGGGATGGACAGTAGCTAGCACATTGGTTTGATAGTAGCATAGTTGGAATGGACAGTAGCTAGCACATTGGTTTGATAGTAGCATAGTTGGGATGGACAGTAGCTATTACATTGGTTTGATAGCATAGTTGGGATGGACAGTAGCTAGCACATTGGTTTGATAGCATCATAGTTGGGATGGACAGTAGCTAGCGCATTGGTTTGATAGTAGCATAGTTGGGATGGACAGTAGCTAGCACATTGGTTTGATAGTAGCATAGTTGGGATGGACAGTAGCTAGCACATTGGTTTGATAGTAGCATAGTTGGGATGGACAGTAGCTAGCACATTGGTTTGATAGTAGCATAGTTGGGATGGACAGTAGCTAGCACATTGGTTTGATGGATGGACAGTAGCTAGCACATAGGTTTGATAGCATTGTTGGGATGAGCATAGTTGGGATGGACAGTAGCTAGCACATTGGTTTGATAGTAGCATAGTTGGGATGGACAGTAGCTAGCACATTGGTTTGATGGATGGACAGTAGCTAGCACATAGGTTTGATAGCATTGTTGGGATGGACAGTAGATAGCACATTGGTTTGATAGTAGCATAGTTAGGATGGACAGTAGCTAGCACATTGGTTTGATAATAGCATAGTTGGGATGGACAGTAGCTAGCACATTGGTTTGATAGTAGCATAGTTGGGATGGACAGTAGCTAGCACATTGGTTTGATAGTAGCATAGTTGGGATGGACAGTAGCTAGCACATTGGTTTGATAGTAGCATAGTTGGGATGGACAGTAGCTAGCACATTGGTTTGATAGTAGCATAGTTGGGATGGACAGTAGCTAGCACATTGGTTTGATAGTAGCATAGTTGGGATGGACAGTAGCTAGCACATTGGTTTGATAGCATCATAGTTGGGATGGACATTAGCTAGCGCATTGGTTTGATAGTAGCATAGTTGGGATGGACAGTTGCTAGCGCATTGGTTTGATAGTAGCATAGTTGGGATGTACAGTAGATAGCACATAGGTTTGATAGCATTGTTGGGATGGACAGTAGATAGCACATTGGTTTGATTGTAGCATAGTTGGGATGGACAGTAGCTAGCACATTGGTTTGATAGTAGCATAGTTGGGATGGACAGTAGCTAGCGCATTGGTTTGATAGTAGCATAGTTGGGATGGACAGTAGATAGCGCATTGGTTTGATAGCATCATAGTTGGGATGGACAGTAGCTAGCGCATTGGTTTGATAGTAGCATAGTTGGGATGGACAGTAGCTAGCGCATTGGTTTGATAGTAGCATAGTTGGGATGTACAGTAGGTAGCGCATTGGTTTGATAGTAGCATAGTTGGGATGGACAGTAGCTAGCGCATTGGTTTGATAGAAGCATAGTTGGGATGTACAGTAGGTAGCACATAGGTTTGATAGCATTGTTGGGATGGACAGTAGATAGCACATTGGTTTGATTGTAGCATAGTTGGGATGGACAGTAGCTAGCACATTGGTTTGATAGTAGCATAGTTGGGATGGACAGTAGCTAGCACATTGGTTTGATAGTAGCATAGTTGGGATGGACAGTAGCTAGCACATTGGTTTGATAGTAGCATGGTTGGGATGGACAGTAGCTAGCACATTGGTTTGATAGTAGCATAGTTGGGATGGACAGTAGCTAGCACATTGGTTTGATAGTAACATAGCTGGGATGTTCAGTAGCTAGCACATTGGTTTGATAGTTGGGATGGACAGTAGCTAGCACATTGGTTTGATAGTAGCATAGTTGGGATGGACAGTAGCTAGCGCATTGGTTTGATAGTAACATAGCTGGGATGTTCAGTAGCTAGCGCATTGGTTTGATAGTAGCATTGTTGGGATGGACAGTAGATAGCACATTGGTTTGATAGTAGCATAGTTGGGATGGACAGTAGCTAGCACATTGGTTTGATAGTAGCATAGTTGGGATGGACAGTAGCTAGCACATTGGTTTGATAGTAGCATAGTTGGGATGGACAGTAGCTAGCACATTGGTTTGATAGCATCATAGTTGGGATGGACAGTAGCTAGCGCATTGGTTTGATAGTAGTATAGTTGGGATGTACAGTAGCTAGCACATAGGTTTGATAGCATTGTTGGGATGGACAGTAGATGGCACATTGGTTTGATTGTAGCATAGTTGGGATGGACAGTAGCTAGCACATTGGTTTGATAGTAGCATAGTTGGGATGGACAGTAGCTAGCACATTGGTTTGATAGCATCATAGTTGGGATGGACATTAGCTAGCGCATTGGTTTGATAGTAGCATAGTTGGGATGGACAGTAGCTAGCGCATTGGTTTGATAGTAGCATAGTTGGGATGGACAGTAGGTAGCACATAGGTTTGATAGCATTGTTGGGATGGACAGTAGATAGCACATTGGTTTGATTGTAGCATAGTTGGGATGGACAGTAGCTAGCACATTGGTTTGATAGTAGCATAGTTGGGATGGACAGTAGCTAGCACATTGGTTTGATAGTAGCATAGTTGGGATGGACAGTAGCTAGCACATTGGTTTGATAGTAGCATAGTTGGGATGGACAGTAGCTAGCACATTGGTTTGATAGTAGCATAGTTGGGATGGACAGTAGCTAGCACATTGGTTTGATAGTAACATAGCTGGGATGTTCAGTAGCTAGCACATTGGTTTGATAGTTGGGATGGACAGTAGCTAGCACATTGGTTTGATAGTAGCATAGTTGGGATGGACAGTAGCTAGCGCATTGGTTTGATAGTAACATAGCTGGGATGTTCAGTAGCTAGCGCATTGGTTTGATAGTAGCATAGTTGGGATGGACTGTAAGTAGCGCATTGGTTTGATAGTAGCATTGTTGGGATGGACAGTAGATAGTACATTGGTTTGATAGTAGCATAGTTGGGATGGACAGTAGCTAGCACATTGGTTTGATAGTAGCATAGTTGGGATGGACAGTAGCTAGCACATTGGTTTGATAGTAGCATAGTTGGGATGGACAGTAGCTAGCACATTGGTTTGATAGCATCATAGTTGGGATGGACAGTAGCTAGCGCATTGGTTTGATAGTAGTATAGTTGGGATGTACAGTAGCTAGCACATAGGTTTGATAGCATTGTTGGGATGGACAGTAGATGGCACATTGGTTTGATTGTAGCATAGTTGGGATGGACAGTAGCTAGCACATTGGTTTGATAGTAGCATAGTTGGGATGGACAGTAGCTAGCACATTGGTTTGATAGCATCATAGTTTGGATGGACAGTAGCTAGCGCATTGGTTTGATAGTAGCATAGTTGGGATGGACAGTAGCTAGCGCATTGGTTTGATAGTAGCATAGTTGGGATGGACTGTAGCTAGCGCATTGGTTTGATTGTAGCATCGTTGGGATGGACAGTAGCTAGCACATGGTTTGATAGTAGCATAGTTGGGATGGACAGTAGCTAGCACATTGGTTTGATAGTAGCATAGTTGGGATGGACAGTAGCTAGCACATTGGTTTGATAGTAGCATAGTTGGGATGGACAGTAGTTAGCACATTGGTTTGATAGTAGCATAGTTGGGATGGACAGTAGCTAGCACATTGGTTTGATAGTAGCATAGTTGGGATGGACAGTAGCTAGCACATTGGTTTGATAGTAGCATAGTTGGGATGGACAGTAGCTAGCACATTGGTTTGATAGTAACATAGCTGGGATGTTCAGTAGCTAGCACATTGGTTTGATAGTTGGGATGGACAGTAGCTAGCACATTGGTTTGATAGTAGCATAGTTGGGATGGACAGTAGCTAGCGCATTGGTTTGATAGTAACATAGCTGGGATGTTCAGTAGCTAGCGCATTGGTTTGATAGTAGCATAGTTGGGATGGACTGTAAGTAGCGCATTGGTTTGATAGTAGCATTGTTGGGATGGACAGTAGATAGCACATTGGTTTGATAGTAGCATAGTTGGGATGGACAGTAGCTAGCACATTGGTTTGATAGTAGCATAGTTGGGATGGACAGTAGCTAGCACATTGGTTTGATAGTAGCATAGTTGGGATGGACAGTAGCTAGCACATTGGTTTGATAGCATCATAGTTGGGATGGACAGTAGCTAGCGCATTGGTTTGATAGTAGCATAGTTGGGATGGACAGTAGCTAGCGCATTGGTTTGATAGTAGCATAGTTGGGATGGACTGTAGCTAGCGCATTGGTTTGATTGTAGCATCGTTGGGATGGACAGTAGCTAGCACATTGGTTTGATAGTAGCATAGTTGGGATGGACAGTAGCTAGCACATTGGTTTGATAGTAGCATAGTTGGGATGGACAGTAGCTAGCACATTGGTTTGATAGTAGCATAGTTGGGATGGACAGTAGTTAGCACATTGGTTTGATAGTAGCATAGTTGGGATGGACAGTAGCTAGCACATTGGTTTGATAGTAGCATAGTTGGGATGGACAGTAGCTAGCACATTGGTTTGATAGTAGCATAGTTGGGATGGACAGTAGCTAGCACATTGGTTTGATAGTAACATAGCTGGGATGTTCAGTAGCTAGCACATTGGTTTGATAGTTGGGATGGACAGTAGCTAGCACATTGGTTTGATAGTAGCATAGTTGGCATGGACAGTAGCTAGCGCATTGGTTTGATAGTAACATAGCTGGGATGTTCAGTAGCTAGCGCATTGGTTTGATAGTAGCATAGTTGGGATGGACTGTAAGTAGCGCATTGGTTTGATAGTAGCATTGTTGGGATGGACAGTAGATAGCACATTGGTTTGATAGTAGCATAGTTGGGATGGACAGTAGCTAGCACATTGGTTTGATAGTAGCATAGTTGGGATGGACAGTAGCTAGCACATTGGTTTGATAGTAGCATAGTTGGGATGGACAGTAGCTAGCACATTGGTTTGATAGCATCATAGTTGGGATGGACAGTAGCTAGCGCATTGGTTTGATAGTAGTATAGTTGGGATGTACAGTAGTTAGCACATTGGTTTGATAGTAGCATAGTTGGGATGGACAGTAGCTAGCACATTGGTTTGATAGTAGCATAGTTGGGATGGACAGTAGCTAGCACATTGGTTTGATAGTAGCATAGTTGGGATGGACAGTAGCTAGCGCATTGGTTTGATAGTAGCATAGTTGGGATGGACAGTAGCTAGCGCATTGGTTTGATAGTAGCATAGTTGGGATGGACTGTAGCTAGCGCATTGGTTTGATTGTAGCATCGTTGGGATGGACAGTAGCTAGCACATTGGTTTGATAGTAGCATAGTTGGGATGGACTGTAAGTAGCGCATTGGTTTGATAGTAGCATTGTTGGGATGGACAGTAGATAGCACATTGGTTTGATAGTAGCATAGTTGGGATGGACAGTAGCTAGCACATTGGTTTGATAGTAGCATAGTTGGGATGGACAGTAGCTAGCACATTGGTTTGATAGTAGCATAGTTGGGATGGACAGTAGCTAGCACATTGGTTTGATAGTAGCATAGTTGGGATGGACAGTAGCTAGCACATTGGTTTGATAGTAACATAGCTGGGATGTTCAGTAGCTAGCACATTGGTTTGATAGTTGGGATGGACAGTAGCTAGCACATTGGTTTGATAGTAGCATAGTTGGGATGGACAGTAGCTAGCGCATTGGTTTGATAGTAACATAGCTGGGATGTTCAGTAGCTAGCGCATTGGTTTGATAGTAGCATAGTTGGGATGGACTGTAAGTAGCGCATTGGTTTGATAGTAGCATTGTTGGGATGGACAGTAGATAGCACATTGGTTTGATAGTAGCATAGTTGGGATGGACAGTAGCTAGCACATTGGTTTGATAGTAGCATAGTTGGGATGGACAGTAGCTAGCACATTGGTTTGATAGTAGCATAGTTGGGATGGACAGTAGCTAGCACATTGGTTTGATAGCATCATAGTTGGGATGGACAGTAGCTAGCGCATTGGTTTGATAGTAGCATAGTTGGGATGGACAGTAGCTAGCGCATTGGTTTGATAGTAGCATAGTTGGGATGGACTGTAGCTAGCGCATTGGTTTGATTGTAGCATCGTTGGGATGGACAGTAGCTAGCACATTGGTTTGATAGTAGCATAGTTGGGATGGACAGTAGCTAGCACATTGGTTTGATAGTAGCATAGTTGGGATGGACAGTAGCTAGCACATTGGTTTGATAGTAGCATAGTTGGGATGGACAGTAGTTAGCACATTGGTTTGATAGTAGCATAGTTGGGATGGACAGTAGCTAGCACATTGGTTTGATAGTAGCATAGTTGGGATGGACAGTAGCTAGCACATTGGTTTGATAGTAGCATAGTTGGGATGGACAGTAGCTAGCACATTGGTTTGATAGTAACATAGCTGGGATGTTCAGTAGCTAGCACATTGGTTTGATAGTTGGGATGGACAGTAGCTAGCACATTGGTTTGATAGTAGCATAGTTGGGATGGACAGTAGCTAGCGCATTGGTTTGATAGTAACATAGCTGGGATGTTCAGTAGCTAGCGCATTGGTTTGATAGTAGCATAGTTGGGATGGACTGTAAGTAGCGCATTGGTTTGATAGTAGCATTGTTGGGATGGACAGTAGATAGCACATTGGTTTGATAGTAGCATAGTTGGGATGGACAGTAGCTAGCACATTGGTTTGATAGTAGCATAGTTGGGATGGACAGTAGCTAGCACATTGGTTTGATAGTAGCATAGTTGGGATGGACAGTAGCTAGCACATTGGTTTGATAGCATCATAGTTGGGATGGACAGTAGCTAGCGCATTGGTTTGATAGTAGTATAGTTGGGATGTACAGTAGCTAGCACATAGGTTTGATAGCATTGTTGGGATGGACAGTAGATGGCACATTGGTTTGATTGTAGCATAGTTGGGATGGACAGTAGCTAGCACATTGGTTTGATAGTAGCATAGTTGGGATGGACAGTAGCTAGCACATTGGTTTGATAGCATCATAGTTTGGATGGACAGTAGCTAGCGCATTGGTTTGATAGTAGCATAGTTGGGATGGACAGTAGCTAGCGCATTGGTTTGATAGTAGCATAGTTGGGATGGACTGTAGCTAGCGCATTGGTTTGATTGTAGCATCGTTGGGATGGACAGTAGCTAGCACATTGGTTTGATAGTAGCATAGTTGGGATGGACAGTAGCTAGCACATTGGTTTGATAGTAGCATAGTTGGGATGGACAGTAGCTAGCACATTGGTTTGATAGTAGCATAGTTGGGATGGACAGTAGTTAGCACATTGGTTTGATAGTAGCATAGTTGGGATGGACAGTAGCTAGCACATTGGTTTGATAGTAGCATAGTTGGGATGGACAGTAGTTAGCACATTGGTTTGATAGTAGCATAGTTGGGATGGACAGTTGCTAGCGCATTGGTTTGATAGTAGCATAGTTGGGATGTACAGTAGATAGCACATAGGTTTGATAGCATTGTTGGGATGGACAGTAGATAGCACATTGGTTTGATTGTAGCATAGTTGGGATGGACAGTAGCTAGCACATTGGTTTGATAGTAGCATAGTTGGGATGGACAGTAGCTAGCGCATTGGTTTGATAGTAGCATAGTTGGGATGGACAGTAGATAGCGCATTGGTTTGATAGCATCATAGTTGGGATGGACAGTAGCTAGCGCATTGGTTTGATAGTAGCATAGTTGGGATGGACAGTAGCTAGCGCATTGGTTTGATAGTAGCATAGTTGGGATGTACAGTAGGTAGCGCATTGGTTTGATAGTAGCATAGTTGGGATGGACAGTAGCTAGCGCATTGGTTTGATAGAAGCATAGTTGGGATGTACAGTAGGTAGCACATAGGTTTGATAGCATTGTTGGGATGGACAGTAGATAGCACATTGGTTTGATTGTAGCATAGTTGGGATGGACAGTAGCTAGCACATTGGTTTGATAGTAGCATAGTTGGGATGGACAGTAGCTAGCACATTGGTTTGATAGTAGCATAGTTGGGATGGACAGTAGCTAGCACATTGGTTTGATAGTAGCATGGTTGGGATGGACAGTAGCTAGCACATTGGTTTGATAGTAGCATAGTTGGGATGGACAGTAGCTAGCACATTGGTTTGATAGTAACATAGCTGGGATGTTCAGTAGCTAGCACATTGGTTTGATAGTTGGGATGGACAGTAGCTAGCACATTGGTTTGATAGTAGCATAGTTGGGATGGACAGTAGCTAGCGCATTGGTTTGATAGTAACATAGCTGGGATGTTCAGTAGCTAGCGCATTGGTTTGATAGTAGCATTGTTGGGATGGACAGTAGATAGCACATTGGTTTGATAGTAGCATAGTTGGGATGGACAGTAGCTAGCACATTGGTTTGATAGTAGCATAGTTGGGATGGACAGTAGCTAGCACATTGGTTTGATAGTAGCATAGTTGGGATGGACAGTAGCTAGCACATTGGTTTGATAGCATCATAGTTGGGATGGACAGTAGCTAGCGCATTGGTTTGATAGTAGTATAGTTGGGATGTACAGTAGCTAGCACATAGGTTTGATAGCATTGTTGGGATGGACAGTAGATGGCACATTGGTTTGATTGTAGCATAGTTGGGATGGACAGTAGCTAGCACATTGGTTTGATAGTAGCATAGTTGGGATGGACAGTAGCTAGCACATTGGTTTGATAGCATCATAGTTGGGATGGACATTAGCTAGCGCATTGGTTTGATAGTAGCATAGTTGGGATGGACAGTAGCTAGCGCATTGGTTTGATAGTAGCATAGTTGGGATGGACAGTAGGTAGCACATAGGTTTGATAGCATTGTTGGGATGGACAGTAGATAGCACATTGGTTTGATTGTAGCATAGTTGGGATGGACAGTAGCTAGCACATTGGTTTGATAGTAGCATAGTTGGGATGGACAGTAGCTAGCACATTGGTTTGATAGTAGCATAGTTGGGATGGACAGTAGCTAGCACATTGGTTTGATAGTAGCATAGTTGGGATGGACAGTAGCTAGCACATTGGTTTGATAGTAGCATAGTTGGGATGGACAGTAGCTAGCACATTGGTTTGATAGTAACATAGCTGGGATGTTCAGTAGCTAGCACATTGGTTTGATAGTTGGGATGGACAGTAGCTAGCACATTGGTTTGATAGTAGCATAGTTGGGATGGACAGTAGCTAGCGCATTGGTTTGATAGTAACATAGCTGGGATGTTCAGTAGCTAGCGCATTGGTTTGATAGTAGCATAGTTGGGATGGACTGTAAGTAGCGCATTGGTTTGATAGTAGCATTGTTGGGATGGACAGTAGATAGTACATTGGTTTGATAGTAGCATAGTTGGGATGGACAGTAGCTAGCACATTGGTTTGATAGTAGCATAGTTGGGATGGACAGTAGCTAGCACATTGGTTTGATAGTAGCATAGTTGGGATGGACAGTAGCTAGCACATTGGTTTGATAGCATCATAGTTGGGATGGACAGTAGCTAGCGCATTGGTTTGATAGTAGTATAGTTGGGATGTACAGTAGCTAGCACATAGGTTTGATAGCATTGTTGGGATGGACAGTAGATGGCACATTGGTTTGATTGTAGCATAGTTGGGATGGACAGTAGCTAGCACATTGGTTTGATAGTAGCATAGTTGGGATGGACAGTAGCTAGCACATTGGTTTGATAGCATCATAGTTTGGATGGACAGTAGCTAGCGCATTGGTTTGATAGTAGCATAGTTGGGATGGACAGTAGCTAGCGCATTGGTTTGATAGTAGCATAGTTGGGATGGACTGTAGCTAGCGCATTGGTTTGATTGTAGCATCGTTGGGATGGACAGTAGCTAGCACATGGTTTGATAGTAGCATAGTTGGGATGGACAGTAGCTAGCACATTGGTTTGATAGTAGCATAGTTGGGATGGACAGTAGCTAGCACATTGGTTTGATAGTAGCATAGTTGGGATGGACAGTAGTTAGCACATTGGTTTGATAGTAGCATAGTTGGGATGGACAGTAGCTAGCACATTGGTTTGATAGTAGCATAGTTGGGATGGACAGTAGCTAGCACATTGGTTTGATAGTAGCATAGTTGGGATGGACAGTAGCTAGCACATTGGTTTGATAGTAACATAGCTGGGATGTTCAGTAGCTAGCACATTGGTTTGATAGTTGGGATGGACAGTAGCTAGCACATTGGTTTGATAGTAGCATAGTTGGGATGGACAGTAGCTAGCGCATTGGTTTGATAGTAACATAGCTGGGATGTTCAGTAGCTAGCGCATTGGTTTGATAGTAGCATAGTTGGGATGGACTGTAAGTAGCGCATTGGTTTGATAGTAGCATTGTTGGGATGGACAGTAGATAGCACATTGGTTTGATAGTAGCATAGTTGGGATGGACAGTAGCTAGCACATTGGTTTGATAGCATCATAGTTGGGATGGACAGTAGCTAGCGCATTGGTTTGATAGTAGCATAGTTGGGATGGACAGTAGCTAGCGCATTGGTTTGATAGTAGCATAGTTGGGATGGACTGTAGCTAGCGCATTGGTTTGATTGTAGCATCGTTGGGATGGACAGTAGCTAGCACATTGGTTTGATAGTAGCATAGTTGGGATGGACAGTAGCTAGCACATTGGTTTGATAGTAGCATAGTTGGGATGGACAGTAGCTAGCACATTGGTTTGATAGTAGCATAGTTGGGATGGACAGTAGTTAGCACATTGGTTTGATAGTAGCATAGTTGGGATGGACAGTAGCTAGCACATTGGTTTGATAGTAGCATAGTTGGGATGGACAGTAGCTAGCACATTGGTTTGATAGTAGCATAGTTGGGATGGACAGTAGCTAGCACATTGGTTTGATAGTAACATAGCTGGGATGTTCAGTAGCTAGCACATTGGTTTGATAGTTGGGATGGACAGTAGCTAGCACATTGGTTTGATAGTAGCATAGTTGGCATGGACAGTAGCTAGCGCATTGGTTTGATAGTAACATAGCTGGGATGTTCAGTAGCTAGCGCATTGGTTTGATAGTAGCATAGTTGGGATGGACTGTAAGTAGCGCATTGGTTTGATAGTAGCATTGTTGGGATGGACAGTAGATAGCACATTGGTTTGATAGTAGCATAGTTGGGATGGACAGTAGCTAGCACATTGGTTTGATAGTAGCATAGTTGGGATGGACAGTAGCTAGCACATTGGTTTGATAGTAGCATAGTTGGGATGGACAGTAGCTAGCACATTGGTTTGATAGCATCATAGTTGGGATGGACAGTAGCTAGCGCATTGGTTTGATAGTAGTATAGTTGGGATGTACAGTAGTTAGCACATTGGTTTGATAGTAGCATAGTTGGGATGGACAGTAGCTAGCACATTGGTTTGATAGTAGCATAGTTGGGATGGACAGTAGCTAGCACATTGGTTTGATAGTAGCATAGTTGGGATGGACAGTAGCTAGCGCATTGGTTTGATAGTAGCATAGTTGGGATGGACAGTAGCTAGCGCATTGGTTTGATAGTAGCATAGTTGGGATGGACTGTAGCTAGCGCATTGGTTTGATTGTAGCATCGTTGGGATGGACAGTAGCTAGCACATTGGTTTGATAGTAGCATAGTTGGGATGGACTGTAAGTAGCGCATTGGTTTGATAGTAGCATTGTTGGGATGGACAGTAGATAGCACATTGGTTTGATAGTAGCATAGTTGGGATGGACAGTAGCTAGCACATTGGTTTGATAGTAGCATAGTTGGGATGGACAGTAGCTAGCACATTGGTTTGATAGTAGCATAGTTGGGATGGACAGTAGCTAGCACATTGGTTTGATAGTAGCATAGTTGGGATGGACAGTAGCTAGCACATTGGTTTGATAGTAACATAGCTGGGATGTTCAGTAGCTAGCACATTGGTTTGATAGTTGGGATGGACAGTAGCTAGCACATTGGTTTGATAGTAGCATAGTTGGGATGGACAGTAGCTAGCGCATTGGTTTGATAGTAACATAGCTGGGATGTTCAGTAGCTAGCGCATTGGTTTGATAGTAGCATAGTTGGGATGGACTGTAAGTAGCGCATTGGTTTGATAGTAGCATTGTTGGGATGGACAGTAGATAGCACATTGGTTTGATAGTAGCATAGTTGGGATGGACAGTAGCTAGCACATTGGTTTGATAGTAGCATAGTTGGGATGGACAGTAGCTAGCACATTGGTTTGATAGTAGCATAGTTGGGATGGACAGTAGCTAGCACATTGGTTTGATAGCATCATAGTTGGGATGGACAGTAGCTAGCGCATTGGTTTGATAGTAGCATAGTTGGGATGGACAGTAGCTAGCGCATTGGTTTGATAGTAGCATAGTTGGGATGGACTGTAGCTAGCGCATTGGTTTGATTGTAGCATCGTTGGGATGGACAGTAGCTAGCACATTGGTTTGATAGTAGCATAGTTGGGATGGACAGTAGCTAGCACATTGGTTTGATAGTAGCATAGTTGGGATGGACAGTAGCTAGCACATTGGTTTGATAGTAGCATAGTTGGGATGGACAGTAGTTAGCACATTGGTTTGATAGTAGCATAGTTGGGATGGACAGTAGCTAGCACATTGGTTTGATAGTAGCATAGTTGGGATGGACAGTAGCTAGCACATTGGTTTGATAGTAGCATAGTTGGGATGGACAGTAGCTAGCACATTGGTTTGATAGTAACATAGCTGGGATGTTCAGTAGCTAGCACATTGGTTTGATAGTTGGGATGGACAGTAGCTAGCACATTGGTTTGATAGTAGCATAGTTGGGATGGACAGTAGCTAGCGCATTGGTTTGATAGTAACATAGCTGGGATGTTCAGTAGCTAGCGCATTGGTTTGATAGTAGCATAGTTGGGATGGACTGTAAGTAGCGCATTGGTTTGATAGTAGCATTGTTGGGATGGACAGTAGATAGCACATTGGTTTGATAGTAGCATAGTTGGGATGGACAGTAGCTAGCACATTGGTTTGATAGTAGCATAGTTGGGATGGACAGTAGCTAGCACATTGGTTTGATAGTAGCATAGTTGGGATGGACAGTAGCTAGCACATTGGTTTGATAGCATCATAGTTGGGATGGACAGTAGCTAGCGCATTGGTTTGATAGTAGTATAGTTGGGATGTACAGTAGCTAGCACATAGGTTTGATAGCATTGTTGGGATGGACAGTAGATGGCACATTGGTTTGATTGTAGCATAGTTGGGATGGACAGTAGCTAGCACATTGGTTTGATAGTAGCATAGTTGGGATGGACAGTAGCTAGCACATTGGTTTGATAGCATCATAGTTTGGATGGACAGTAGCTAGCGCATTGGTTTGATAGTAGCATAGTTGGGATGGACAGTAGCTAGCGCATTGGTTTGATAGTAGCATAGTTGGGATGGACTGTAGCTAGCGCATTGGTTTGATTGTAGCATCGTTGGGATGGACAGTAGCTAGCACATTGGTTTGATAGTAGCATAGTTGGGATGGACAGTAGCTAGCACATTGGTTTGATAGTAGCATAGTTGGGATGGACAGTAGCTAGCACATTGGTTTGATAGTAGCATAGTTGGGATGGACAGTAGTTAGCACATTGGTTTGATAGTAGCATAGTTGGGATGGACAGTAGCTAGCACATTGGTTTGATAGTAGCATAGTTGGGATGGACAGTAGTTAGCACATTGGTTTGATAGTAGCATAGTTGGGATGGATAGTAGCTAGCACATTGGTTTGATAGTAGCATAGTTGGGATGGACAGTAGCTAGCACATTGGTTTGATAGTAGCATAGTTGGGATGGATAGTAGCTAGCACATTGGTTTGATAGTAGCATAGTTGGGATGGACAGTAGCTAGCACATTGGTTTGATAGCATCATAGTTGGGATGGACAGTAGCTAGCGCATTGGTTTGATAGTAGCATAGTTGGGATGGACAGTAGCTAGCACATTGGTTTGATAGCATCATAGTTGGGATGGACAGTAGCTAGCGCATCGGTTTGATAGTAGCATAGTTGGGATGGACAGTAGCTAGCGCATTGGTTTGATAGTAGCATAGTTGGGATGGACTGTAGCTAGCACATAGGTTTGATAGCATTGTTGGGATGGACAGTAGATAGCACATTGGTTTGATTGTAGCATAGTTGGGATGGACAGTAGCTAGCACATTGGTTTGATAGCATCATAGTTGGGATGGACAGTAGCTAGCGCATTGGTTTGATAGTAGTATAGTTGGGATGTACAGTAGCTAGCACATAGGTTTGATAGCATTGTTGGGATGGACAGTAGATGGCACATTGGTTTGATTGTAGCATAGTTGGGATGGACAGTAGCTAGCACATTGGTTTGATAGTAGCATAGTTGGGATGGACAGTAGCTAGCACATTGGTTTGATAGTAGCATAGTTGGGATGGACAGTAGCTAGCACATTGGTTTGATAGTAGCATAGTTGGGATGGACAGTAGCTAGCACATTGGTTTGATAGTAGCATAGTTGGGATGGACAGTAGCTAGCACATTGGTTTGATAGTAGCATAGTTGGGATGGACAGTAGCTAGCACATTGGTTTGATAGCATCATAGTTGGGATGGACAGTAGCTAGCGCATTGGTTTGATAGTAGTATAGTTGGGATGTACAGTAGTTAGCACATTGGTTTGATAGTAGCATAGTTGGGATGGACAGTAGCTAGCACATTGGTTTGATAGTAGCATAGTTGGGATGGACAGTAGCTAGCACATTGGTTTGATAGTAGCATAGTTGGGATGGACAGTAGCTAGCGCATTGGTTTGATAGTAGCATAGTTGGGATGGACAGTAGCTAGCGCATTGGTTTGATAGTAGCATAGTTGGGATGGACTGTAGCTAGCGCATTGGTTTGATTGTAGCATCGTTGGGATGGACAGTAGCTAGCACATTGGTTTGATAGTAGCATAGTTGGGATGGACTGTAAGTAGCGCATTGGTTTGATAGTAGCATTGTTGGGATGGACAGTAGATAGCACATTGGTTTGATAGTAGCATAGTTGGGATGGACAGTAGCTAGCACATTGGTTTGATAGTAGCATAGTTGGGATGGACAGTAGCTAGCACATTGGTTTGATAGTAGCATAGTTGGGATGGACAGTAGCTAGCACATTGGTTTGATAGTAGCATAGTTGGGATGGACAGTAGCTAGCACATTGGTTTGATAGTAACATAGCTGGGATGTTCAGTAGCTAGCACATTGGTTTGATAGTTGGGATGGACAGTAGCTAGCACATTGGTTTGATAGTAGCATAGTTGGGATGGACAGTAGCTAGCGCATTGGTTTGATAGTAACATAGCTGGGATGTTCAGTAGCTAGCGCATTGGTTTGATAGTAGCATAGTTGGGATGGACTGTAAGTAGCGCATTGGTTTGATAGTAGCATTGTTGGGATGGACAGTAGATAGCACATTGGTTTGATAGTAGCATAGTTGGGATGGACAGTAGCTAGCACATTGGTTTGATAGTAGCATAGTTGGGATGGACAGTAGCTAGCACATTGGTTTGATAGTAGCATAGTTGGGATGGACAGTAGCTAGCACATTGGTTTGATAGCATCATAGTTGGGATGGACAGTAGCTAGCGCATTGGTTTGATAGTAGCATAGTTGGGATGGACAGTAGCTAGCGCATTGGTTTGATAGTAGCATAGTTGGGATGGACTGTAGCTAGCGCATTGGTTTGATTGTAGCATCGTTGGGATGGACAGTAGCTAGCACATTGGTTTGATAGTAGCATAGTTGGGATGGACAGTAGCTAGCACATTGGTTTGATAGTAGCATAGTTGGGATGGACAGTAGCTAGCACATTGGTTTGATAGTAGCATAGTTGGGATGGACAGTAGTTAGCACATTGGTTTGATAGTAGCATAGTTGGGATGGACAGTAGCTAGCACATTGGTTTGATAGTAGCATAGTTGGGATGGACAGTAGCTAGCACATTGGTTTGATAGTAGCATAGTTGGGATGGACAGTAGCTAGCACATTGGTTTGATAGTAACATAGCTGGGATGTTCAGTAGCTAGCACATTGGTTTGATAGTTGGGATGGACAGTAGCTAGCACATTGGTTTGATAGTAGCATAGTTGGGATGGACAGTAGCTAGCGCATTGGTTTGATAGTAACATAGCTGGGATGTTCAGTAGCTAGCGCATTGGTTTGATAGTAGCATAGTTGGGATGGACTGTAAGTAGCGCATTGGTTTGATAGTAGCATTGTTGGGATGGACAGTAGATAGCACATTGGTTTGATAGTAGCATAGTTGGGATGGACAGTAGCTAGCACATTGGTTTGATAGTAGCATAGTTGGGATGGACAGTAGCTAGCACATTGGTTTGATAGTAGCATAGTTGGGATGGACAGTAGCTAGCACATTGGTTTGATAGCATCATAGTTGGGATGGACAGTAGCTAGCGCATTGGTTTGATAGTAGTATAGTTGGGATGTACAGTAGCTAGCACATAGGTTTGATAGCATTGTTGGGATGGACAGTAGATGGCACATTGGTTTGATTGTAGCATAGTTGGGATGGACAGTAGCTAGCACATTGGTTTGATAGTAGCATAGTTGGGATGGACAGTAGCTAGCACATTGGTTTGATAGCATCATAGTTTGGATGGACAGTAGCTAGCGCATTGGTTTGATAGTAGCATAGTTGGGATGGACAGTAGCTAGCGCATTGGTTTGATAGTAGCATAGTTGGGATGGACTGTAGCTAGCGCATTGGTTTGATTGTAGCATCGTTGGGATGGACAGTAGCTAGCACATTGGTTTGATAGTAGCATAGTTGGGATGGACAGTAGCTAGCACATTGGTTTGATAGTAGCATAGTTGGGATGGACAGTAGCTAGCACATTGGTTTGATAGTAGCATAGTTGGGATGGACAGTAGTTAGCACATTGGTTTGATAGTAGCATAGTTGGGATGGACAGTAGCTAGCACATTGGTTTGATAGTAGCATAGTTGGGATGGACAGTAGTTAGCACATTGGTTTGATAGTAGCATAGTTGGGATGGATAGTAGCTAGCACATTGGTTTGATAGTAGCATAGTTGGGATGGACAGTAGCTAGCACATTGGTTTGATAGTAGCATAGTTGGGATGGATAGTAGCTAGCACATTGGTTTGATAGTAGCATAGTTGGGATGGACAGTAGCTAGCACATTGGTTTGATAGCATCATAGTTGGGATGGACAGTAGCTAGCGCATTGGTTTGATAGTAGCATAGTTGGGATGGACAGTAGCTAGCACATTGGTTTGATAGCATCATAGTTGGGATGGACAGTAGCTAGCGCATCGGTTTGATAGTAGCATAGTTGGGATGGACAGTAGCTAGCGCATTGGTTTGATAGTAGCATAGTTGGGATGGACTGTAGCTAGCACATAGGTTTGATAGCATTGTTGGGATGGACAGTAGATAGCACATTGGTTTGATTGTAGCATAGTTGGGATGGACAGTAGCTAGCACATTGGTTTGATAGCATCATAGTTGGGATGGACAGTAGCTAGCGCATTGGTTTGATAGTAGTATAGTTGGGATGTACAGTAGCTAGCACATAGGTTTGATAGCATTGTTGGGATGGACAGTAGATGGCACATTGGTTTGATTGTAGCATAGTTGGGATGGACAGTAGCTAGCACATTGGTTTGATAGTAGCATAGTTGGGATGGACAGTAGCTAGCACATTGGTTTGATAGCATCATAGTTTGGATGGACAGTAGCTAGCGCATTGGTTTGATAGTAGCATAGTTGGGATGGACAGTAGCTAGCGCATTGGTTTGATAGAAGCATAGTTGGGATGGACTGTAGCTAGCGCATTGGTTTGATTGTAGCATCGTTGGGATGGACAGTAGCTAGCACATGGTTTGATAGTAGCATAGTTGGGATGGACAGTAGCTAGCACATTGGTTTGATAGTAGCATAGTTGGGATGGACAGTAGCTAGCACATTGGTTTGATAGTAGCATAGTTGGGATGGACAGTAGTTAGCACATTGGTTTGATAGTAGCATAGTTGGGATGGACAGTAGCTAGCACATTGGTTTGATAGTAGCATAGTTGGGATGGACAGTAGCTAGCACATTGGTTTGATAGTAGCATAGTTGGGATGGACAGTAGCTAGCACATTGGTTTGATAGTAACATAGCTGGGATGTTCAGTAGCTAGCACATTGGTTTGATAGTTGGGATGGACAGTAGCTAGCACATTGGTTTGATAGTAGCATAGTTGGGATGGACAGTAGCTAGCGCATTGGTTTGATAGTAACATAGCTGGGATGTTCAGTAGCTAGCGCATTGGTTTGATAGTAGCATAGTTGGGATGGACTGTAAGTAGCGCATTGGTTTGATAGTAGCATTGATGGGATGGACAGTAGATAGCACATTGGTTTGATAGTAGCATAGTTGGGATGGACAGTAGCTAGCACATTGGTTTGATAGTAGCATAGTTGGGATGGACAGTAGCTAGCACATTGGTTTGATAGTAGCATAGTTGGGATGGACAGTAGCTAGCACATTGGTTTGATAGCATCATAGTTGGGATGGACAGTAGCTAGCGCATTGGTTTGATAGTAGCATAGTTGGGATGGACAGTAGCTAGCGCATTGGTTTGATAGTAGCATAGTTGGGATGGACTGTAGCTAGCGCATTGGTTTGATTGTAGCATCGTTGGGATGGACAGTAGCTAGCACATTGGTTTGATAGTAGCATAGTTGGGATGGACAGTAGCTAGCACATTGGTTTGATAGTAGCATAGTTGGGATGGACAGTAGCTAGCACATTGGTTTGATAGTAGCATAGTTGGGATGGACAGTAGTTAGCACATTGGTTTGATAGTAGCATAGTTGGGATGGACAGTAGCTAGCACATTGGTTTGATAGTAGCATAGTTGGGATGGACAGTAGCTAGCACATTGGATTGATAGTAGCATAGTTGGGATGGACAGTAGCTAGCACATTGGTTTGATAGTAACATAGCTGGGATGTTCAGTAGCTAGCACATTGGTTTGATAGTTGGGATGGACAGTAGCTAGCACATTGGTTTGATAGTAGCATAGTTGGGATGGACAGTAGCTAGCGCATTGGTTTGATAGTAACATAGCTGGGATGTTCAGTAGCTAGCGCATTGGTTTGATAGTAGCATAGTTGGGATGGACTGTAAGTAGCGCATTGGTTTGATAGTAGCATTGTTGGGATGGACAGTAGATAGCACATTGGTTTGATAGTAGCATAGTTGGGATGGACAGTAGCTAGCACATTGGTTTGATAGTAGCATAGTTGGGATGGACAGTAGCTAGCACATTGGTTTGATAGTAGCATAGTTGGGATGGACAGTAGCTAGCACATTGGTTTGATAGCATCATAGTTGGGATGGACAGTAGCTAGCGCATTGGTTTGATAGTAGTATAGTTGGGATGTACAGTAGTTAGCACATTGGTTTGATAGTAGCATAGTTGGGATGGACAGTAGCTAGCACATTGGTTTGATAGTAGCATAGTTGGGATGGACAGTAGCTAGCACATTGGTTTGATAGTAGCATAGTTGGGATGGACAGTAGCTAGCGCATTGGTTTGATAGTAGCATAGTTGGGATGGACAGTAGCTAGCGCATTGGTTTGATAGTAGCATAGTTGGGATGGACTGTAGCTAGCGCATTGGTTTGATTGTAGCATCGTTGGGATGGACAGTAGCTAGCACATTGGTTTGATAGTAGCATAGTTGGGATGGACTGTAAGTAGCGCATTGGTTTGATAGTAGCATTGTTGGGATGGACAGTAGATAGCACATTGGTTTGATAGTAGCATAGTTGGGATGGACAGTAGCTAGCACATTGGTTTGATAGTAGCATAGTTGGGATGGACAGTAGCTAGCACATTGGTTTGATAGTAGCATAGTTGGGATGGACAGTAGCTAGCACATTGGTTTGATAGTAGCATAGTTGGGATGGACAGTAGCTAGCACATTGGTTTGATAGTAACATAGCTGGGATGTTCAGTAGCTAGCACATTGGTTTGATAGTTGGGATGGACAGTAGCTAGCACATTGGTTTGATAGTAGCATAGTTGGGATGGACAGTAGCTAGCGCATTGGTTTGATAGTAACATAGCTGGGATGTTCAGTAGCTAGCGCATTGGTTTGATAGTAGCATAGTTGGGATGGACTGTAAGTAGCGCATTGGTTTGATAGTAGCATTGTTGGGATGGACAGTAGATAGCACATTGGTTTGATAGTAGCATAGTTGGGATGGACAGTAGCTAGCACATTGGTTTGATAGTAGCATAGTTGGGATGGACAGTAGCTAGCACATTGGTTTGATAGTAGCATAGTTGGGATGGACAGTAGCTAGCACATTGGTTTGATAGCATCATAGTTGGGATGGACAGTAGCTAGCGCATTGGTTTGATAGTAGCATAGTTGGGATGGACAGTAGCTAGCGCATTGGTTTGATAGTAGCATAGTTGGGATGGACTGTAGCTAGCGCATTGGTTTGATTGTAGCATCGTTGGGATGGACAGTAGCTAGCACATTGGTTTGATAGTAGCATAGTTGGGATGGACAGTAGCTAGCACATTGGTTTGATAGTAGCATAGTTGGGATGGACAGTAGCTAGCACATTGGTTTGATAGTAGCATAGTTGGGATGGACAGTAGTTAGCACATTGGTTTGATAGTAGCATAGTTGGGATGGACAGTAGCTAGCACATTGGTTTGATAGTAGCATAGTTGGGATGGACAGTAGCTAGCACATTGGTTTGATAGTAGCATAGTTGGGATGGACAGTAGCTAGCACATTGGTTTGATAGTAACATAGCTGGGATGTTCAGTAGCTAGCACATTGGTTTGATAGTTGGGATGGACAGTAGCTAGCACATTGGTTTGATAGTAGCATAGTTGGGATGGACAGTAGCTAGCGCATTGGTTTGATAGTAACATAGCTGGGATGTTCAGTAGCTAGCGCATTGGTTTGATAGTAGCATAGTTGGGATGGACTGTAAGTAGCGCATTGGTTTGATAGTAGCATTGTTGGGATGGACAGTAGATAGCACATTGGTTTGATAGTAGCATAGTTGGGATGGACAGTAGCTAGCACATTGGTTTGATAGTAGCATAGTTGGGATGGACAGTAGCTAGCACATTGGTTTGATAGTAGCATAGTTGGGATGGACAGTAGCTAGCACATTGGTTTGATAGCATCATAGTTGGGATGGACAGTAGCTAGCGCATTGGTTTGATAGTAGTATAGTTGGGATGTACAGTAGCTAGCACATAGGTTTGATAGCATTGTTGGGATGGACAGTAGATGGCACATTGGTTTGATTGTAGCATAGTTGGGATGGACAGTAGCTAGCACATTGGTTTGATAGTAGCATAGTTGGGATGGACAGTAGCTAGCACATTGGTTTGATAGCATCATAGTTTGGATGGACAGTAGCTAGCGCATTGGTTTGATAGTAGCATAGTTGGGATGGACAGTAGCTAGCGCATTGGTTTGATAGTAGCATAGTTGGGATGGACTGTAGCTAGCGCATTGGTTTGATTGTAGCATCGTTGGGATGGACAGTAGCTAGCACATTGGTTTGATAGTAGCATAGTTGGGATGGACAGTAGCTAGCACATTGGTTTGATAGTAGCATAGTTGGGATGGACAGTAGCTAGCACATTGGTTTGATAGTAGCATAGTTGGGATGGACAGTAGTTAGCACATTGGTTTGATAGTAGCATAGTTGGGATGGACAGTAGCTAGCACATTGGTTTGATAGTAGCATAGTTGGGATGGACAGTAGTTAGCACATTGGTTTGATAGTAGCATAGTTGGGATGGATAGTAGCTAGCACATTGGTTTGATAGTAGCATAGTTGGGATGGACAGTAGCTAGCACATTGGTTTGATAGTAGCATAGTTGGGATGGATAGTAGCTAGCACATTGGTTTGATAGTAGCATAGTTGGGATGGACAGTAGCTAGCACATTGGTTTGATAGCATCATAGTTGGGATGGACAGTAGCTAGCGCATTGGTTTGATAGTAGCATAGTTGGGATGGACAGTAGCTAGCACATTATTTTGATAGCATCATAGTTGGGATGGACAGTAGCTAGCGCATCGGTTTGATAGTAGCATAGTTGGGATGGACAGTAGCTAGCGCATTGGTTTGATAGTAGCATAGTTGGGATGGACTGTAACTAGCACATAGGTTTGATAGCATTGTTGGGATGGACAGTAGATAGCACATTGGTTTGATTGTAGCATAGTTGGGATGGACAGTAGCTAGCACATTGGTTTGATAGTAGCATAGTTGGGATGGACAGTAGCTAGCACATTGGTTTGATAGCATCATAGTTGGGATGGACAGTAGCTAGCGCATCGGTTTGATAGTAGCATAGTTGGGATGGACAGTAGCTAGCGCATTGGTTTGATTGTTGCATAGTTGGGATGGACAGTAGCTAGCACATTGGTTTGATAGTAGCATAGTTGGGAGGGACAGTAGCTAGCACATTGGTTTGATAGTAGCATAGTTGGGATGGACAGTAGCTAGCACATTGGTTTGATAGTAGCATAGTTGGGATGGACAGTAGCTAGCACATTGGTTTGATAGCATCATAGTTGGGATGGACAGTAGCTAGCGCATCGGTTTGATAGTAGCATAGTTGGGATGGACAGTAGCTAGCGCATTGGTTTGATTGTAGCATAGTTGGGATGGACAGTAGCTAGCACATTGGTTTGATAGTAGCATAGTTGGGAGGGACAGTAGCTGGCACATTGGTTTGATAGTAGCATAGTTGGGATGGACAGTAGCTAGCACATTGGTTTGATAGTAGCATAGTTGGGATGGACAGTAGCTAGCACATTGGTTTGATAGTAGCATAGTTGGGATGGACAGTAGCTAGCACATTGGTTTGATAGTAGCATAGTTGGGATGTACAGTAGCTAGCACATAGGTTTGATAGCATTGTTGGGATGTACAGTAGATAGCACATTGGTTTGATTGTAGCATAGTTAGGATGGACAGTAGCTAGCACATTGGTTTGATAGTAGCATAGTTGGAATGGACAGTAGCTAGCACATTGGTTTGATAGTAGCATAGTTGGGATGGACAGTAGCTAGCACATTGGTTTGATAGCATCATAGTTGGGATGGACAGTAGCTAGCGCATTGGTTTGATAGTAGCATAGTTGGGATGGACTGTAGCTAGCGCATTGGTTTGATAGTAGCATAGTTGGGATGGACAGTAGCTAGCACATTGGTTTGATAGCATCATAGTTGGGATGGACAGTAGCTAGCACATAGGTTTGATAGCATTGTTGGGATGGACAGTAGATAGCACATTGGTTTGATTGTAGCATAGTTGGGATGGACAGTAGCTAGCACATTGGTTTGATAGTAGCATAGTTGGAATGGACAGTAGCTAGCACATTGGTTTGATAGTAGCATAGTTGGGATGGACAGTAGCTAGCACATTGGTTTGATAGCATCATAGTTGGGATGGACAGTAGCTAGCGCATTGGTTTGATAGTAGCATAGTTGGGATGGACAGTAGCTAGCGCATTGGTTTGATAGTAGCATAGTTGGGATGGACAGTAGCTAGCACATTGGTTTGATAGCATCATAGTTGGGATGGACAGTAGCTAGCACATTGGTTTGATAGTAGCATAGTTGGGATGGACAGTAGCTAGCGCATTGGTTTGATAGTAGCATAGTTGGGATATACAGTAGCTAGCACATAGGTTTGATAGCATTGTTGGGATGGACAGTAGATATCACATTGGTTTGATTGTAGCATAGTTGGGATGGACAGTAGCTAGCACATTGGTTTGATAGTTGCATAGTTGGGATGGACAGTAGCTAGCACATTGGTTTGATAGCATCATAGTTGGGATGGACAGTAGCTAGCGCATTGGTTTGATAGTAGCATAGTTGGGATGGACAGTAGCTAGCGCATTGGTTTGATAGTAGCATAGTTGGGATGGACAGTAGCTAGCGCATTGGTTTGATAGTAGCATAGTTGGGATGGACTGTAGCTAGGGCATTGGTTTGATAGTAGCATTGTTGGGATGGACAGTAGATAGCACATTGGTTTGATTGTAGCATAGTTGGGATGGACAGTAGCTAGCACATTGGTTTGATAGTAGCATAGTTGGGATGGACAGTAGCTAGCACATTGGTTTGATAGTAGCATAGTTGGGATGTACAGTAGCTAGCACATAGGTTTGATAGCATTGTTGGGATGGACAGTAGATAGCACATTGGTTTGATTGTAGCATAGTTGGGATGGACAGTAGCTAGCACATTGGTTTGATAGTAGCATAGTTGGAATGGACAGTAGCTAGCACATTGGTTTGATAGTAGCATAGTTGGGATGGACAGTAGCTATAACATTGGTTTGATAGCATAGTTGGGATGGACAGTAGCTAGCACATTGGTTTGATAGCATCATAGTTGGGATGGACAGTAGCTAGCGCATTGGTTTGATAGTAGCATAGTTGGGATGGACAGTAGCTAGCACATTGGTTTGATAGTAGCATAGTTGGGATGGACAGTAGCTAGCACATTGGTTTGATAGTAGCATAGTTGGGATGGACAGTAGCTAGCACATTGGTTTGATAGTAGCATAGTTGGAATGGACAGTAGCTAGCACATTGGTTTGATAGTAGCATAGTTGGGATGGACAGTAGCTATTACATTGGTTTGATAGCATAGTTGGGATGGACAGTAGCTAGCACATTGGTTTGATAGCATCATAGTTGGGATGGACAGTAGCTAGCGCATTGGTTTGATAGTAGCATAGTTGGGATGGAAAGTAGCTAGCAAGTTGGTTTGATAGTAGCATAGTTGGGATGGACAGTAGCTAGCACATTGGTTTGATAGCATCATAGTTGGGATGGACAGTAGCTAGCGCATTGGTTTGATAGTAGTATAGTTGGGATGTACAGTAGCTAGCACATAGGTTTGATAGCATTGTTGGGATGGACAGTAGATAGCACATTGGTTTGATTGTAGCATAGTTGGGATGGACAGTAGCTAGCACATTGGTTTGATAGTAGCATAGTTGGGATGGACAGTAGCTATTACATTGGTTTGATAGCATCATAGTTGGGATGGACAGTAGCTAGCGCATTGGTTTGATAGTAGCATAGTTGGGATGGACAGTAGCTAGCGCATTGGTTTGATAGTAGCATAGTTGGGATGTACAGTAGGTAGCGCATTGGTTTGATAGTAGCATAGTTGGGATGGACAGTAGCTAGCGCATTGGTTTGATAGTAGCATAGTTGGGATGTACAGTAGGTAGCACATAGGTTTGATAGCATTGTTGGGATGGACAGTAGATAGCACATTGGTTTGATTGTAGCATAGTTGGGATGGACAGTAGCTAGCACATTGGTTTGATAGTAGCATAGTTGGGATGGACAGTAGCTAGCACATTGGTTTGATAGTAGCATAGTTGGGATGGACAGTAGCTAGCACATTGGTTTGATAGTAGCATAGTTGGGATGGACAGTAGCTAGCACATTGGTTTGATAGTAGCATAGTTGGGATGGACAGTAGCTAGCACATTGGTTTGATAGTAGCATAGTTGGGATGGACTGTAGCTAGGGCATTGGTTTGATAGTAGCATTGTTGGGATGGACAGTAGATAGCACATTGGTTTGATTGTAGCATAGTTGGGATGGACAGTAGCTAGCGCATTGGTTTGATAGTAGCATAGTTGGGATGGACTGTAGCTAGGGCATTGGTTTGATAGTAGCATTGTTGGGATGGACAGTAGATAGCACATTGGTTTGATTGTAGCATAGTTGGGATGTACAGTAGCTAGCACATTGGTTTGATAGTAGCATAGTTGGGATGGACAGTAGCTAGCACATTGGTTTGATAGTAGCATAGTTGGGATGTACAGTAGCTAGCACATAGGTTTGATAGCATTGTTGGGATGGACAGTAGATAGCACATTGGTTTGATTGTAGCATAGTTGGGATGGACAGTAGCTAGCACATTGGTTTGATAGTAGCATAGTTGGAATGGACAGTAGCTAGCACATTGGTTTGATAGTAGCATAGTTGGGATGGACAGTAGCTATAACATTGGTTTGATAGCATAGTTGGGATGGACAGTAGCTAGCACATTGGTTTGATAGCATCATAGTTGGGATGGACAGTAGCTAGCGCATTGGTTTGATAGTAGCATAGTTGGGATGGACAGTAGCTAGCACATTGGTTTGATAGTAGCATAGTTGGGATGGACAGTAGCTAGCACATTGGTTTGATAGTAGCATAGTTGGATGGACAGTAGCTAGCACATTGGTTTGATAGTAGCATAGTTGGAATGGACAGTAGCTAGCACATTGGTTTGATAGTAGCATAGTTGGGATGGACAGTAGCTATTACATTGGTTTGATAGCATAGTTGGGATGGACAGTAGCTAGCACATTGGTTTGATAGCATCATAGTTGGGATTGACAGTAGCTAGCGCATTGGTTTGATAGTAGCATAGTTGGGATGGAAAGTAGCTAGCAAGTTGGTTTGATAGTAGCATAGTTGGGATGGACAGTAGCTAGCACATTGGTTTGATAGCATCATAGTTGGGATGGACAGTAGCTAGCGCATTGGTTTGATAGTAGTATAGTTGGGATGTACAGTAGCTAGCACATAGGTTTGATAGCATTGTTGGGATGGACAGTAGATAGCACATTGGTTTGATTGTAGCATAGTTGGGATGGACAGTAGCTAGCACATTGGTTTGATAGTAGCATAGTTGAGATGGACAGTAGCTATTACATTGGTTTGATAGCATCATAGTTGGGATGGACAGTAGCTAGCGCATTGGTTTGATAGTAGCATAGTTGGGATGGACAGTAGCTAGCGCATTGGTTTGATAGTAGCATAGTTGGGATGTACAGTAGGTAGCGCATTGGTTTGATAGTAGCATAGTTGGGATGGACAGTAGCTAGCGCATTGGTTTGATAGTAGCATAGTTGGGATGTACAGTAGGTAGCACATAGGTTTGATAGCATTGTTGGGATGGACAGTAGATAGCACATTGGTTTGATTGTAGCATAGTTGGGATGGACAGTAGCTAGCACATTGGTTTGATAGTAGCATAGTTGGGATGGACAGTAGCTAGCACATTGGTTTGATAGTAGCATAGTTGGGATGGACAGTAGCTAGCACATTGGTTTGATAGTAGCATAGTTGGGATGGACAGTAGCTAGCACATTGGTTTGATAGTAGCATAGTTGGGATGGACAGTAGCTAGCACATTGGTTTGATAGTAACATAGCTGGGATGTTCAGTAGCTAGCACATTGGTTTGATAGTTGGGATGGACAGTAGCTAGCACATTGGTTTGATAGTAGCATAGTTGGGATGGACAGTAGCTAGCGCATTGGTTTGATAGTAACATAGCTGGGATGTTCAGTAGCTAGCGCATTGGTTTGATAGTAGCATAGTTGGGATGGACTGTAAGTAGCGCATTGGTTTGATAGTAGCATTGTTGGGATGGACAGTAGATAGCACATTGGTTTGATAGTAGCATAGTTGGGATGGACAGTAGCTAGCACATTGGTTTGATAGTAGCATAGTTGGGATGGACAGTAGCTAGCACATTGGTTTGATAGTAGCATAGTTGGGATGGACAGTAGCTAGCACATTGGTTTGATAGCATCATAGTTGGGATGGACAGTAGCTAGCGCATTGGTTTGATAGTAGTATAGTTGGGATGTACAGTAGCTAGCACATAGGTTTGATAGCATTGTTGGGATGGACAGTAGATGGCACATTGGTTTGATTGTAGCATAGTTTGGATGGACAGTAGCTAGCACATTGGTTTGATAGTAGCATAGTTGGGATGGACAGTAGCTAGCACATTGGTTTGATAGCATCATAGTTGGGATGGACATTAGCTAGCGCATTGGTTTGATAGTAGCATAGTTGGGATGGACAGTAGCTAGCGCATTGGTTTGATAGTAGCATAGTTGGGATGGACAGTAGGTAGCACATAGGTTTGATAGCATTGTTGGTATGGACAGTAGATAGCACATTGGTTTGATTGTAGCATAGTTGGGATGGACAGTAGCTAGCACATTGGTTTGATAGTAGCATAGTTGGGATGGACAGTAGCTAGCACATTGGTTTGATAGTAGCATAGTTGGGATGGACAGTAGCTAGCACATTGGTTTGATAGTAGCATAGTTGGGATGGACAGTAGCTAGCACATTGGTTTGATAGTAACATAGCTGGGATGTTCAGTAGCTAGCACATTGGTTTGATAGTTGGGATGGACAGTAGCTAGCACATTGGTTTGATAGTAGCATAGTTGGGATGGACAGTAGCTAGCGCATTGGTTTGATAGTAACATAGCTGGGATGTTCAGTAGCTAGCGCATTGGTTTGATAGTAGCATAGTTGGGATGGACTGTAAGTAGCGCATTGGTTTGATAGTAGCATTGTTGGGATGGACAGTAGATAGCACATTGGTTTGATAGTAGCATAGTTGGGATGGACAGTAGCTAGCACATTGGTTTGATAGTAGCATAGTTGGGATGGACAGTAGCTAGCACATTGGTTTGATAGTAGCATAGTTGGGATGGACAGTAGCTAGCACATTGGTTTGATAGCATCATAGTTGGGATGGACAGTAGCTAGCGCATTGGTTTGATAGTAGCATAGTTGGGATGGACAGTAGCTAGCGCATTGGTTTGATAGTAGCATAGTTGGGATGGACTGTAGCTAGCGCATTGGTTTGATTGTAGCATCGTTGGGATGGACAGTAGCTAGCACATTGGTTTGATAGTAGCATAGTTGGGATGGACAGTAGCTAGCACATTGGTTTGATAGTAGCATAGTTGGGATGGACAGTAGCTAGCACATTGGTTTGATAGTAGCATAGTTGGGATGGACAGTAGTTAGCACATTGGTTTGATAGTAGCATAGTTGGGATGGACAGTAGCTAGCACATTGGTTTGATAGTAGCATAGTTGGGATGGACAGTAGCTAGCACATTGGTTTGATAGTAGCATAGTTGGGATGGACAGTAGCTAGCACATTGGTTTGATAGTAACATAGCTGGGATGTTCAGTAGCTAGCACATTGGTTTAATAGTTGGGATGGACAGTAGCTAGCACATTGGTTTGATAGTAGCATAGTTGGGATGGACAGTAGCTAGCGCATTGGTTTGATAGTAACATAGCTGGGATGTTCAGTAGCTAGCGCATTGGTTTGATAGTAGCATAGTTGGGATGGACTGTAAGTAGCGCATTGGTTTGATAGTAGCATTGTTGGGATGGACAGTAGATAGCACATTGGTTTGATAGTAGCATAGTTGGGATGGACAGTAGCTAGCACATTGGTTTGATAGTAGCATAGTTGGGATGGACAGTAGCTAGCACATTGGTTTGATAGTAGCATAGTTGGGATGGACAGTAGCAAGCACATTGGTTTGATAGCATCATAGTTGGGATGGACAGTAGCTAGCGCATTGGTTTGATAGTAGTATAGTTGGGATGTACAGTAGCTAGCACATAGGTTTGATAGCATTGTTGGGATGGACAGTAGATAGCACATTGGTTTGATTGTAGCATAGTTGGGATGGACAGTAGCTAGCACATTGGTTTGATAGTAGCATAGTTGGAATGGACAGTAGCTAGCACATTGGTTTGATAGTAGCATAGTTGGGATGGACAGTAGCTAGCACATTGGTTTGATAGCATCATAGTTGGGATGGACAGTAGCTAGCGCATTGGTTTGATAGTAGCATAGTTGGGATGGACAGTAGCTAGCGCATTGGTTTGATAGTAGCATAGTTGGGATGGACAGTAGCTAGCACATTGGTTTGATAGCATCATAGTTGGGATGGACAGTAGCTAGCACATTGGTTTGATAGTAGCATAGTTGGGATGGACAGTAGCTAGCGCATTGGTTTGATAGTAGCATAGTTGGGATATACAGTAGCTAGCACATAGGTTTGATAGCATTGTTGGGATGGACAGTAGATATCACATTGGTTTGATTGTAGCATAGTTGGGATGGACAGTAGCTAGCACATTGGTTTGATAGTTGCATAGTTGGGATGGACAGTAGCTAGCACATTGGTTTGATAGCATCATAGTTGGGATGGACAGTAGCTAGCGCATTGGTTTGATAGTAGCATAGTTGGGATGGACAGTAGCTAGCGCATTGGTTTGATAGTAGCATAGTTGGGATGGACTGTAGCTAGGGCATTGGTTTGATAGTAGCATTGTTGGGATGGACAGTAGATAGCACATTGGTTTGATTGTAGCATAGTTGGGATGGACAGTAGCTAGCACATTGGTTTGATAGTAGCATAGTTGGGATGGACAGTAGCTAGCACATTGGTTTGATAGTAGCATAGTTGGGATGTACAGTAGCTAGCACATAGGTTTGATAGCATTGTTGGGATGGACAGTAGATAGCACATTGGTTTGATTGTAGCATAGTTGGGATGGACAGTAGCTAGCACATTGGTTTGATAGTAGCATAGTTGGAATGGACAGTAGCTAGCACATTGGTTTGATAGTAGCATAGTTGGGATGGACAGTAGCTATAACATTGGTTTGATAGCATAGTTGGGATGGACAGTAGCTAGCACATTGGTTTGATAGCATCATAGTTGGGATGGACAGTAGCTAGCGCATTGGTTTGATAGTAGCATAGTTGGGATGGACAGTAGCTAGCACATTGGTTTGATAGTAGCATAGTTGGGATGGACAGTAGCTAGCACATTGGTTTGATAGTAGCATAGTTGGGATGGACAGTAGCTAGCACATTGGTTTGATAGTAGCATAGTTGGAATGGACAGTAGCTAGCACATTGGTTTGATAGTAGCATAGTTGGGATGGACAGTAGCTATTACATTGGTTTGATAGCATAGTTGGGATGGACAGTAGCTAGCACATTGGTTTGATAGCATCATAGTTGGGATGGACAGTAGCTAGCGCATTGGTTTGATAGTAGCATAGTTGGGATGGAAAGTAGCTAGCAAGTTGGTTTGATAGTAGCATAGTTGGGATGGAAAGTAGCTAGCACATTGGTTTGATAGCATCATAGTTGGGATGGACAGTAGCTAGCGCATTGGTTTGATAGTAGTATAGTTGGGATGTACAGTAGCTAGCACATAGGTTTGATAGCATTGTTGGGATGGACAGTAGATAGCACATTGGTTTGATTGTAGCATAGTTGGGATGGACAGTAGCTAGCACATTGGTTTGATAGTAGCATAGTTGGGATGGACAGTAGCTAGCGCATTGGTTTGATAGTAACATAGCTGGGATGTTCAGTAGCTAGCGCATTGGTTTGATAGTAGCATAGTTGGGATGGACTGTAAGTAGCGCATTGGTTTGATAGTAGCATTGTTGGGATGGACAGTAGATAGCACATTGGTTTGATAGTAGCATAGTTGGGATGGACAGTAGCTAGCACATTGGTTTGATAGTAGCATAGTTGGGATGGACAGTAGCTAGCACATTGGTTTGATAGTAGCATAGTTGGGATGGACAGTAGCTAGCACATTGGTTTGATAGCATCATAGTTGGGATGGACAGTAGCTAGCGCATTGGTTTGATAGTAGCATAGTTGGGATGGACAGTAGCTAGCGCATTGGTTTGATAGTAGCATAGTTGGGATGGACTGTAGCTAGCGCATTGGTTTGATTGTAGCATCGTTGGGATGGACAGTAGCTAGCACATTGGTTTGATAGTAGCATAGTTGGGATGGACAGTAGCTAGCACATTGGTTTGATAGTAGCATAGTTGGGATGGACAGTAGCTAGCACATTGGTTTGATAGTAGCATAGTTGGGATGGACAGTAATTAGCACATTGGTTTGATAGTAGCATAGTTGGGATGGACAGTAGCTAGCACATTGGTTTGATAGTAGCATAGTTGGGATGGACAGTAGCTAGCACATTGGTTTGATAGTAGCATAGTTGGGATGGACAGTAGCTAGCACATTGGTTTGATAGTAACATAGCTGGGATGTTCAGTAGCTAGCACATTGGTTTAATAGTTGGGATGGACAGTAGCTAGCACATTGGTTTGATAGTAGCATAGTTGGGATGGACAGTAGCTAGCGCATTGGTTTGATAGTAACATAGCTGGGATGTTCAGTAGCTAGCGCATTGGTTTGATAGTAGCATAGTTGGGATGGACTGTAAGTAGCGCATTGGTTTGATAGTAGCATTGTTGGGATGGACAGTAGATAGCACATTGGTTTGATAGTAGCATAGTTGGGATGGACAGTAGCTAGCACATTGGTTTGATAGTAGCATAGTTGGGATGGACAGTAGCTAGCACATTGGTTTGATAGTAGCATAGTTGGGATGGACAGTAGCTAGCACATTGGTTTGATAGCATCATAGTTGGGATGGACAGTAGCTAGCGCATTGGTTTGATAGTAGTATAGTTGGGATGTACAGTAGCTAGCACATAGGTTTGATAGCATTGTTGGGATGGACAGTAGATAGCACATTGGTTTGATTGTAGCATAGTTGGGATGGACAGTAGCTAGCACATTGGTTTGATAGTAGCATAGTTGGAATGGACAGTAGCTAGCACATTGGTTTGATAGTAGCATAGTTGGGATGGACAGTAGCTAGCACATTGGTTTGATAGCATCATAGTTGGGATGGACAGTAGCTAGCGCATTGGTTTGATAGTAGCATAGTTGGGATGGACAGTAGCTAGCGCATTGGTTTGATAGTAGCATAGTTGGGATGGACAGTAGCTAGCACATTGGTTTGATAGCATCATAGTTGGGATGGACAGTAGCTAGCACATTGGTTTGATAGTAGCATAGTTGGGATGGACAGTAGCTAGCGCATTGGTTTGATAGTAGCATAGTTGGGATATACAGTAGCTAGCACATAGGTTTGATAGCATTGTTGGGATGGACAGTAGATATCACATTGGTTTGATTGTAGCATAGTTGGGATGGACAGTAGCTAGCACATTGGTTTGATAGTTGCATAGTTGGGATGGACAGTAGCTAGCACATTGGTTTGATAGCATCATAGTTGGGATGGACAGTAGCTAGCGCATTGGTTTGATAGTAGCATAGTTGGGATGGACAGTAGCTAGCGCATTGGTTTGATAGTAGCATAGTTGGGATGGACTGTAGCTAGGGCATTGGTTTGATAGTAGCATTGTTGGGATGGACAGTAGATAGCACATTGGTTTGATTGTAGCATAGTTGGGATGGACAGTAGCTAGCACATTGGTTTGATAGTAGCATAGTTGGGATGGACAGTAGCTAGCACATTGGTTTGATAGTAGCATAGTTGGGATGTACAGTAGCTAGCACATAGGTTTGATAGCATTGTTGGGATGGACAGTAGATAGCACATTGGTTTGATTGTAGCATAGTTGGGATGGACAGTAGCTAGCACATTGGTTTGATAGTAGCATAGTTGGAATGGACAGTAGCTAGCACATTGGTTTGATAGTAGCATAGTTGGGATGGACAGTAGCTATAACATTGGTTTGATAGCATAGTTGGGATGGACAGTAGCTAGCACATTGGTTTGATAGCATCATAGTTGGGATGGACAGTAGCTAGCGCATTGGTTTGATAGTAGCATAGTTGGGATGGACAGTAGCTAGCACATTGGTTTGATAGTAGCATAGTTGGGATGGACAGTAGCTAGCACATTGGTTTGATAGTAGCATAGTTGGGATGGACAGTAGCTAGCACATTGGTTTGATAGTAGCATAGTTGGAATGGACAGTAGCTAGCACATTGGTTTGATAGTAGCATAGTTGGGATGGACAGTAGCTATTACATTGGTTTGATAGCATAGTTGGGATGGACAGTAGCTAGCACATTGGTTTGATAGCATCATAGTTGGGATGGACAGTAGCTAGCGCATTGGTTTGATAGTAGCATAGTTGGGATGGAAAGTAGCTAGCAAGTTGGTTTGATAGTAGCATAGTTGGGATGGACAGTAGCTAGCACATTGGTTTGATAGCATCATAGTTGGGATGGACAGTAGCTAGCGCATTGGTTTGATAGTAGTATAGTTGGGATGTACAGTAGCTAGCACATAGGTTTGATAGCATTGTTGGGATGGACAGTAGATAGCACATTGGTTTGATTGTAGCATAGTTGGGATGGACAGTAGCTAGCACATTGGTTTGATAGTAGCATAGTTGGGATGGACAGTAGCTATTACATTGGTTTGATAGCATCATAGTTGGGATGGACAGTAGCTAGCGCATTGGTTTGATAGTAGCATAGTTGGGATGGACAGTAGCTAGCGCATTGGTTTGATAGTAGCATAGTTGGGATGTACAGTAGGTAGCGCATTGGTTTGATAGTAGCATAGTTGGGATGGACAGTAGCTAGCGCATTGGTTTGATAGTAGCATAGTTGGGATGTACAGTAGGTAGCACATAGGTTTGATAGCATTGTTGGGATGGACAGTAGATAGCACATTGGTTTGATTGTAGCATAGTTGGGATGGACAGTAGCTAGCACATTGGTTTGATAGTAGCATAGTTGGGATGGACAGTAGCTAGCACATTGGTTTGATAGTAGCATAGTTGGGATGGACAGTAGCTAGCACATTGGTTTGATAGTAGCATAGTTGGGATGGACAGTAGCTAGCACATTGGTTTGATAGTAGCATAGTTGGGATGGACAGTAGCTAGCACATTGGTTTGATAGTAGCATAGTTGGGATGGACTGTAGCTAGGGCATTGGTTTGATAGTAGCATTGTTGGGATGGACAGTAGATAGCACATTGGTTTGATTGTAGCATAGTTGGGATGGACAGTAGCTAGCGCATTGGTTTGATAGTAGCATAGTTGGGATGGACTGTAGCTAGGGCATTGGTTTGATAGTAACATTGTTGGGATGGACAGTAGATAGCACATTGGTTTGATTGTAGCATAGTTGGGATGGACAGTAGCTAGCACATTGGTTTGATAGTAGCATAGTTGGGATGGACAGTAGCTAGCACATTGGTTTGATAGTAGCATAGTTGGGATGTACAGTAGCTAGCACATAGGTTTGATAGCATTGTTGGGATGGACAGTAGATAGCACATTGGTTTGATTGTAGCATAGTTGGGATGGACAGTAGCTAGCACATTGGTTTGATAGTAGCATAGTTGGAATGGACAGTAGCTAGCACATTGGTTTGATAGTAGCATAGTTGGGATGGACAGTAGCTATAACATTGGTTTGATAGCATAGTTGGGATGGACAGTAGCTAGCACATTGGTTTGATAGCATCATAGTTGGGATGGACAGTAGCTAGCGCATTGGTTTGATAGTAGCATAGTTGGGATGGACAGTAGCTAGCACATTGGTTTGATAGTAGCATAGTTGGGATGGACAGTAGCTAGCACATTGGTTTGATAGTAGCATAGTTGGGATGGACAGTAGCTAGCACATTGGTTTGATAGTAGCATAGTTGGAATGGACAGTAGCTAGCACATTGGTTTGATAGTAGCATAGTTGGGATGGACAGTAGCTATTACATTGGTTTGATAGCATAGTTGGGATGGACAGTAGCTAGCACATTGGTTTGATAGCATCATAGTTGGGATGGACAGTAGCTAGCGCATTGGTTTGATAGTAGCATAGTTGGGATGGAAAGTAGCTAGCAAGTTGGTTTGATAGTAGCATAGTTGGGATGGACAGTAGCTAGCACATTGGTTTGATAGCATCATAGTTGGGATGGACAGTAGCTAGCGCATTGGTTTGATAGTAGTATAGTTGGGATGTACAGTAGCTAGCACATAGGTTTGATAGCATTGTTGGGATGGACAGTAGATAGCACATTGGTTTGATTGTAGCATAGTTGGGATGGACAGTAGCTAGCACATTGGTTTGATAGTAGCATAGTTGGGATGGACAGTAGCTATTACATTGGTTTGATAGCATCATAGTTGGGATGGACAGTAGCTAGCGCATTGGTTTGATAGTAGCATAGTTGGGATGGACAGTAGCTAGCGCATTGGTTTGATAGTAGCATAGTTGGGATGTACAGTAGGTAGCGCATTGGTTTGATAGTAGCATAGTTGGGATGGACAGTAGCTAGCGCATTGGTTTGATAGTAGCATAGTTGGGATGTACAGTAGGTAGCACATAGGTTTGATAGCATTGTTGGGATGGACAGTAGATAGCACATTGGTTTGATTGTAGCATAGTTGGGATGGACAGTAGCTAGCACATTGGTTTGATAGTAGCATAGTTGGGATGGACAGTAGCTAGCACATTGGTTTGATAGTAGCATAGTTGGGATGGACAGTAGCTAGCACATTGGTTTGATAGTAGCATAGTTGGGATGGACAGTAGCTAGCACATTGGTTTGATAGTAGCATAGTTGGGATGGACAGTAGCTAGCACATTGGTTTGATAGTAACATAGCTGGGATGTTCAGTAGCTAGCACATTGGTTTGATAGTTGGGATGGACAGTAGCTAGCACATTGGTTTGATAGTAGCATAGTTGGGATGGACAGTAGCTAGCGCATTGGTTTGATAGTAACATAGCTGGGATGTTCAGTAGCTAGCGCATTGGTTTGATAGTAGCATAGTTGGGATGGACTGTAAGTAGCGCATTGGTTTGATAGTAGCATTGTTGGGATGGACAGTAGATAGCACATTGGTTTGATAGTAGCATAGTTGGGATGGACAGTAGCTAGCACATTGGTTTGATAGTAGCATAGTTGGGATGGACAGTAGCTAGCACATTGGTTTGATAGTAGCATAGTTGGGATGGACAGTAGCTAGCACATTGGTTTGATAGCATCATAGTTGGGATGGACAGTAGCTAGCGCATTGGTTTGATAGTAGTATAGTTGGGATGTACAGTAGCTAGCACATAGGTTTGATAGCATTGTTGGGATGGACAGTAGATGGCACATTGGTTTGATTGTAGCATAGTTTGGATGGACAGTAGCTAGCACATTGGTTTGATAGTAGCATAGTTGGGATGGACAGTAGCTAGCACATTGGTTTGATAGCATCATAGTTGGGATGGACATTAGCTAGCGCATTGGTTTGATAGTAGCATAGTTGGGATGGACAGTAGCTAGCGCATTGGTTTGATAGTAGCATAGTTGGGATGGACAGTAGGTAGCACATAGGTTTGATAGCATTGTTGGGATGGACAGTAGATAGCACATTGGTTTGATTGTAGCATAGTTGGGATGGACAGTAGCTAGCACATTGGTTTGATAGTAGCATAGTTGGGATGGACAGTAGCTAGCACATTGGTTTGATAGTAGCATAGTTGGGATGGACAGTAGCTAGCACATTGGTTTGATAGTAGCATAGTTGGGATGGACAGTAGCTAGCACATTGGTTTGATAGTAACATAGCTGGGATGTTCAGTAGCTAGCACATTGGTTTGATAGTTGGGATGGACAGTAGCTAGCACATTGGTTTGATAGTAGCATAGTTGGGATGGACAGTAGCTAGCGCATTGGTTTGATAGTAACATAGCTGGGATGTTCAGTAGCTAGCGCATTGGTTTGATAGTAGCATAGTTGGGATGGACTGTAAGTAGCGCATTGGTTTGATAGTAGCATTGTTGGGATGGACAGTAGATAGCACATTGGTTTGATAGTAGCATAGTTGGGATGGACAGTAGCTAGCACATTGGTTTGATAGTAGCATAGTTGGGATGGACAGTAGCTAGCACATTGGTTTGATAGTAGCATAGTTGGGATGGACAGTAGCTAGCACATTGGTTTGATAGCATCATAGTTGGGATGGACAGTAGCTAGCGCATTGGTTTGATAGTAGCATAGTTGGGATGGACAGTAGCTAGCGCATTGGTTTGATAGTAGCATAGTTGGGATGGACTGTAGCTAGCGCATTGGTTTGATTGTAGCATCGTTGGGATGGACAGTAGCTAGCACATTGGTTTGATAGTAGCATAGTTGGGATGGACAGTAGCTAGCACATTGGTTTGATAGTAGCATAGTTGGGATGGACAGTAGCTAGCACATTGGTTTGATAGTAGCATAGTTGGGATGGACAGTAGTTAGCACATTGGTTTGATAGTAGCATAGTTGGGATGGACAGTAGCTAGCACATTGGTTTGATAGTAGCATAGTTGGGATGGACAGTAGCTAGCACATTGGTTTGATAGTAGCATAGTTGGGATGGACAGTAGCTAGCACATTGGTTTGATAGTAACATAGCTGGGATGTTCAGTAGCTAGCACATTGGTTTAATAGTTGGGATGGACAGTAGCTAGCACATTGGTTTGATAGTAGCATAGTTGGGATGGACAGTAGCTAGCGCATTGGTTTGATAGTAACATAGCTGGGATGTTCAGTAGCTAGCGCATTGGTTTGATAGTAGCATAGTTGGGATGGACTGTAAGTAGCGCATTGGTTTGATAGTAGCATTGTTGGGATGGACAGTAGATAGCACATTGGTTTGATAGTAGCATAGTTGGGATGGACAGTAGCTAGCACATTGGTTTGATAGTAGCATAGTTGGGATGGACAGTAGCTAGCACATTGGTTTGATAGTAGCATAGTTGGGATGGACAGTAGCTAGCACATTGGTTTGATAGCATCATAGTTGGGATGGACAGTAGCTAGCGCATTGGTTTGATAGTAGTATAGTTGGGATGTACAGTAGCTAGTACATAGGTTTGATAGCATTGTTGGGATGGACAGTAGATGGCACATTGGTTTGATTGTAGCATAGTTGGGATGGACAGTAGCTAGCACATTGGTTTGATAGTAGCATAGTTGGGATGGACAGTAGCTAGCACATTGGTTTGATAGCATCATAGTTTGGATGGACAGTAGCTAGCGCATTGGTTTGATAGTAGCATAGTTGGGATGGACAGTAGCTAGCGCATTGGTTTGATAGTAGCATAGTTGGGATGGACTGTAGCTAGCGCATTGGTTTGATTGTAGCATCGTTGGGATGGACAGTAGCTAGCACATTGGTTTGATAGTAGCATAGTTGGGATGGACAGTAGCTAGCACATTGGTTTGATAGTAGCATAGTTGGGATGGACAGTAGCTAGCACATTGGTTTGATAGTAGCATAGTTGGGATGGACAGTAGTTAGCACATTGGTTTGATAGTAGCATAGTTGGGATGGACAGTAGCTAGCACATTGGTTTGATAGTAGCATAGTTGGGATGGACAGTAGCTAGCACATTGGTTTGATAGTAGCATAGTTGGGATGGATAGTAGCTAGCACATTGGTTTGATAGTAGCATAGTTGGGATGGACAGTAGCTAGCACATTGGTTTGATAGCATCATAGTTGGGATGGACAGTAGCTAGCGCATTGGTTTGATAGTAGCATAGTTGGGATGGACAGTAGCTAGCACATAGGTTTGATAGCATTGTTGGGATGGACAGTAGATAGCACATTGGTTTGATTGTAGCATAGTTGGGATGGACAGTAGCTAGCACATTGGTTTGATAGTAGCATAGTTGGAATGGACAGTAGCTAGCACATTGGTTTGATAGTAGCATAGTTGGGATGGACAGTAGCTAGCACATTGGTTTGATAGCATCATAGTTGGGATGGACAGTAGCTAGCGCATTGGTTTGATAGTAGCATAGTTGGGATGGACAGTAGCTAGCGCATTGGTTTGATAGTAGCATAGTTGGGATGGACAGTAGCTAGCACATTGGTTTGATAGCATCATAGTTGGGATGGACAGTAGCTAGCACATTGGTTTGATAGTAGCATAGTTGGGATGGACAGTAGCTAGCGCATTGGTTTGATAGTAGCATAGTTGGGATATACAGTAGCTAGCACATAGGTTTGATAGCATTGTTGGGATGGACAGTAGATAGCACATTGGTTTGATTGTAGCATAGTTGGGATGGACAGTAGCTAGCACATTGGTTTGATAGCATCATAGTTGGGATGGACAGTAGCTAGCGCATTGGTTTGATAGTAGCATAGTTGGGATGGACAGTAGCTAGCGCATTGGTTTGATAGTAGCATAGTTGGGATGGACTGTAGCTAGCGCATTGGTTTGATAGTAGCATTGTTGGGATGGACAGTAGATAGCACATTGGTTTGATTGTAGCATAGTTGGGATGGACAGTAGCTAGCACATTGGTTTGATAGTAGCATAGTTGGGATGGACAGTAGCTAGCACATTGGTTTGATAGTAGCATAGTTGGGATGTACAGTAGCTAGCACATAGGTTTGATAGCATTGTTGGGATGGACAGTAGATAGCACATTGGTTTGATTGTAGCATAGTTGGGATGGACAGTAGTTAGCACATTGGTTTGATAGTAGCATAGTTGGGATGGACAGTAGCTAGCACATTGGTTTGATAGTAGCATAGTTGGGATGGACAGTAGCTAGCACATTGGTTTGATAGTAGCATAGTTGGGATGGACAGTAGCTAGCACATTGGTTTGATAGTAACATAGCTGGGATGTTCAGTAGCTAGCACATTGGTTTAATAGTTGGGATGGACAGTAGCTAGCACATTGGTTTGATAGTAGCATAGTTGGGATGGACAGTAGCTAGCGCATTGGTTTGATAGTAACATAGCTGGGATGTTCAGTAGCTAGCGCATTGGTTTGATAGTAGCATAGTTGGGATGGACTGTAAGTAGCGCATTGGTTTGATAGTAGCATTGTTGGGATGGACAGTAGATAGCACATTGGTTTGATAGTAGCATAGTTGGGATGGACAGTAGCTAGCACATTGGTTTGATAGTAGCATAGTTGGGATGGACAGTAGCTAGCACATTGGTTTGATAGTAGCATAGTTGGGATGGAAAGTAGCTAGCAAGTTGGTTTGATAGTAGCATAGTTGGGATGGACAGTCGCTAGCACATTGGTTTGATAGCATCATAGTTGGGATGGACAGTAGCTAGCGCATTGGTTTGATAGTAGTATAGTTGGGATGTACAGTAGCTAGCACATAGGTTTGATAGCATTGTTGGGATGGACAGTAGATAGCACATTGGTTTGATTGTAGCATAGTTGGGATGGACAGTAGCTAGCACATTGGTTTGATAGTAGCATAGTTGGGATGGACAGTAGCTATTACATTGGTTTGATAGCATCATAGTTGGGATGGACAGTAGCTAGCGCATTGGTTTGATAGTAGCATAGTTGGGATGGACAGTAGCTAGCGCATTGGTTTGATAGTAGCATAGTTGGGATGTACAGTAGGTAGCGCATTGGTTTGATAGTAGCATAGTTGGGATGGACAGTAGCTAGCGCATTGGTTTGATAGTAGCATAGTTGGGATGTACAGTAGGTAGCACATAGGTTTGATAGCATTGTTGGGATGGACAGTAGATAGCACATTGGTTTGATTGTAGCATAGTTGGGATGGACAGTAGCTAGCACATTGGTTTGATAGTAGCATAGTTGGGATGGACAGTAGCTAGCACATTGGTTTGATAGTAGCATAGTTGGGATGGACAGTAGCTAGCACATTGGTTTGATAGTAGCATAGTTGGGATGGACAGTAGCTAGCACATTGGTTTGATAGTAGCATAGTTGGGATGGACAGTAGCTAGCACATTGGTTTGATAGTAACATAGCTGGGATGTTCAGTAGCTAGCACATTGGTTTGATAGTTGGGATGGACAGTAGCTAGCACATTGGTTTGATAGTAGCATAGTTGGGATGGACAGTAGCTAGCGCATTGGTTTGATAGTAACATAGCTGGGATGTTCAGTAGCTAGCGCATTGGTTTGATAGTAGCATAGTTGGGATGGACTGTAAGTAGCGCATTGGTTTGATAGTAGCATTGTTGGGATGGACAGTAGATAGCACATTGGTTTGATAGTAGCATAGTTGGGATGGACAGTAGCTAGCACATTGGTTTGATAGTAGCATAGTTGGGATGGACAGTAGCTAGCACATTGGTTTGATAGTAGCATAGTTGGGATGGACAGTAGCTAGCACATTGGTTTGATAGCATCATAGTTGGGATGGACAGTAGCTAGCGCATTGGTTTGATAGTAGTATAGTTGGGATGTACAGTAGCTAGCACATAGGTTTGATAGCATTGTTGGGATGGACAGTAGATGGCACATTGGTTTGATTGTAGCATAGTTTGGATGGACAGTAGCTAGCACATTGGTTTGATAGTAGCATAGTTGGGATGGACAGTAGCTAGCACATTGGTTTGATAGCATCATAGTTGGGATGGACATTAGCTAGCGCATTGGTTTGATAGTAGCATAGTTGGGATGGACAGTAGCTAGCGCATTGGTTTGATAGTAGCATAGTTGGGATGGACAGTAGGTAGCACATAGGTTTGATAGCATTGTTGGGATGGACAGTAGATAGCACATTGGTTTGATTGTAGCATAGTTGGGATGGACAGTAGCTAGCACATTGGTTTGATAGTAGCATAGTTGGGATGGACAGTAGCTAGCACATTGGTTTGATAGTAGCATAGTTGGGATGGACAGTAGCTAGCACATTGGTTTGATAGTAGCATAGTTGGGATGGACAGTAGCTAGCACATTGGTTTGATAGTAACATAGCTGGGATGTTCAGTAGCTAGCACATTGGTTTGATAGTTGGGATGGACAGTAGCTAGCACATTGGTTTGATAGTAGCATAGTTGGGATGGACAGTAGCTAGCGCATTGGTTTGATAGTAACATAGCTGGGATGTTCAGTAGCTAGCGCATTGGTTTGATAGTAGCATAGTTGGGATGGACTGTAAGTAGCGCATTGGTTTGATAGTAGCATTGTTGGGATGGACAGTAGATAGCACATTGGTTTGATAGTAGCATAGTTGGGATGGACAGTAGCTAGCACATTGGTTTGATAGTAGCATAGTTGGGATGGACAGTAGCTAGCACATTGGTTTGATAGTAGCATAGTTGGGATGGACAGTAGCTAGCACATTGGTTTGATAGCATCATAGTTGGGATGGACAGTAGCTAGCGCATTGGTTTGATAGTAGCATAGTTGGGATGGACAGTAGCTAGCGCATTGGTTTGATAGTAGCATAGTTGGGATGGACTGTAGCTAGCGCATTGGTTTGATTGTAGCATCGTTGGGATGGACAGTAGCTAGCACATTGGTTTGATAGTAGCATAGTTGGGATGGACAGTAGCTAGCACATTGGTTTGATAGTAGCATAGTTGGGATGGACAGTAGCTAGCACATTGGTTTGATAGTAGCATAGTTGGGATGGACAGTAGTTAGCACATTGGTTTGATAGTAGCATAGTTGGGATGGACAGTAGCTAGCACATTGGTTTGATAGTAGCATAGTTGGGATGGACAGTAGCTAGCACATTGGTTTGATAGTAGCATAGTTGGGATGGACAGTAGCTAGCACATTGGTTTGATAGTAACATAGCTGGGATGTTCAGTAGCTAGCACATTGGTTTAATAGTTGGGATGGACAGTAGCTAGCACATTGGTTTGATAGTAGCATAGTTGGGATGGACAGTAGCTAGCGCATTGGTTTGATAGTAACATAGCTGGGATGTTCAGTAGCTAGCGCATTGGTTTGATAGTAGCATAGTTGGGATGGACTGTAAGTAGCGCATTGGTTTGATAGTAGCATTGTTGGGATGGACAGTAGATAGCACATTGGTTTGATAGTAGCATAGTTGGGATGGACAGTAGCTAGCACATTGGTTTGATAGTAGCATAGTTGGGATGGACAGTAGCTAGCACATTGGTTTGATAGTAGCATAGTTGGGATGGACAGTGGCTAGCACATTGGTTTGATAGCATCATAGTTGGGATGGACAGTAGCTAGCGCATTGGTTTGATAGTAGTATAGTTGGGATGTACAGTAGCTAGTACATAGGTTTGATAGCATTGTTGGGATGGACAGTAGATGGCACATTGGTTTGATTGTAGCATAGTTGGGATGGACAGTAGCTAGCACATTGGTTTGATAGTAGCATAGTTGGGATGGACAGTAGCTAGCACATTGGTTTGATAGCATCATAGTTTGGATGGACAGTAGCTAGCGCATTGGTTTGATAGTAGCATAGTTGGGATGGACAGTAGCTAGCGCATTGGTTTGATAGTAGCATAGTTGGGATGGACTGTAGCTAGCGCATTGGTTTGATTGTAGCATCGTTGGGATGGACAGTAGCTAGCACATTGGTTTGATAGTAGCATAGTTGGGATGGACAGTAGCTAGCACATTGGTTTGATAGTAGCATAGTTGGGATGGACAGTAGCTAGCACATTGGTTTGATAGTAGCATAGTTGGGATGGACAGTAGTTAGCACATTGGTTTGATAGTAGCATAGTTGGGATGGACAGTAGCTAGCACATTGGTTTGATAGTAGCATAGTTGGGATGGACAGTAGCTAGCACATTGGTTTGATAGTAGCATAGTTGGGATGGATAGTAGCTAGCACATTGGTTTGATAGTAGCATAGTTGGGATGGACAGTAGCTAGCACATTGGTTTGATAGCATCATAGTTGGGATGGACAGTAGCTAGCGCATTGGTTTGATAGTAGCATAGTTGGGATGGACAGTAGCTAGCACATAGGTTTGATAGCATTGTTGGGATGGACAGTAGATAGCACATTGGTTTGATTGTAGCATAGTTGGGATGGACAGTAGCTAGCACATTGGTTTGATAGTAGCATAGTTGGAATGGACAGTAGCTAGCACATTGGTTTGATAGTAGCATAGTTGGGATGGACAGTAGCTAGCACATTGGTTTGATAGCATCATAGTTGGGATGGACAGTAGCTAGCGCATTGGTTTGATAGTAGCATAGTTGGGATGGACAGTAGCTAGCGCATTGGTTTGATAGTAGCATAGTTGGGATGGACAGTAGCTAGCACATTGGTTTGATAGCATCATAGTTGGGATGGACAGTAGCTAGCACATTGGTTTGATAGTAGCATAGTTGGGATGGACAGTAGCTAGCGCATTGGTTTGATAGTAGCATAGTTGGGATATACAGTAGCTAGCACATAGGTTTGATAGCATTGTTGGGATGGACAGTAGATAGCACATTGGTTTGATTGTAGCATAGTTGGGATGGACAGTAGCTAGCACATTGGTTTGATAGCATCATAGTTGGGATGGACAGTAGCTAGCGCATTGGTTTGATAGTAGCATAGTTGGGATGGACAGTAGCTAGCGCATTGGTTTGATAGTAGCATAGTTGGGATGGACTGTAGCTAGCGCATTGGTTTGATAGTAGCATTGTTGGGATGGACAGTAGATAGCACATTGGTTTGATTGTAGCATAGTTGGGATGGACAGTAGCTAGCACATTGGTTTGATAGTAGCATAGTTGGGATGGACAGTAGCTAGCACATTGGTTTGATAGTAGCATAGTTGGGATGTACAGTAGCTAGCACATAGGTTTGATAGCATTGTTGGGATGGACAGTAGATAGCACATTGGTTTGATTGTAGCATAGTTGGGATGGACAGTAGTTAGCACATTGGTTTGATAGTAGCATAGTTGGGATGGACAGTAGCTAGCACATTGGTTTGATAGTAGCATAGTTGGGATGGACAGTAGCTAGCACATTGGTTTGATAGTAGCATAGTTGGGATGGACAGTAGCTAGCACATTGGTTTGATAGTAACATAGCTGGGATGTTCAGTAGCTAGCACATTGGTTTAATAGTTGGGATGGACAGTAGCTAGCACATTGGTTTGATAGTAGCATAGTTGGGATGGACAGTAGCTAGCGCATTGGTTTGATAGTAACATAGCTGGGATGTTCAGTAGCTAGCGCATTGGTTTGATAGTAGCATAGTTGGGATGGACTGTAAGTAGCGCATTGGTTTGATAGTAGCATTGTTGGGATGGACAGTAGATAGCACATTGGTTTGATAGTAGCATAGTTGGGATGGACAGTAGCTAGCACATTGGTTTGATAGTAGCATAGTTGGGATGGACAGTAGCTAGCACATTGGTTTGATAGTAGCATAGTTGGGATGGACAGTAGCTAGCACATTGGTTTGATAGCATCATAGTTGGGATGGACAGTAGCTAGCGCATTGGTTTGATAGTAGTATAGTTGGGATGTACAGTAGCTAGCACATAGGTTTGATAGCATTGTTGGGATGGACAGTAGATGGCACATTGGTTTGATTGTAGCATAGTTGGGATGGACAGTAGCTAGCACATTGGTTTGATAGTAGCATAGTTGGGATGGACAGTAGCTAGCACATTGGTTTGATAGCATCATAGTTTGGATGGACAGTAGCTAGCGCATTGGTTTGATAGTAGCATAGTTGGGATGGACAGTAGCTAGCGCATTGGTTTGATAGTAGCATAGTTGGGATGGACTGTAGCTAGCGCATTGGTTTGATTGTAGCATCGTTGGGATGGACAGTAGCTAGCACATTGGTTTGATAGTAGCATAGTTGGGATGGACAGTAGCTAGCACATTGGTTTGATAGTAGCATAGTTGGGATGGTCAGTAGCTAGCACATTGGTTTGATAGTAGCATAGTTGGGATGGACAGTAGTTAGCACATTGGTTTGATAGTAGCATAGTTGGGATGGACAGTAGCTAGCACATTGGTTTGATAGTAGCATAGTTGGGATGGACAGTAGCTAGCACATTGGTTTGATAGTAGCATAGTTGGGATGGATAGTAGCTAGCACATTGGTTTGATAGTAGCATAGTTGGGATGGACAGTAGCTAGCACATTGGTTTGATAGCATCATAGTTGGGATGGACAGTAGCTAGCGCATAGGTTTGATAGTAGCATAGTTGGGATGGACAGTAGCTAGCACATAGGTTTGATAGCATTGTTGGGATGGACAGTAGATAGCACATTGGTTTGATTGTAGCATAGTTGGGATGGACAGTAGCTAGCACATTGGTTTGATAGTAGCATAGTTGGAATGGACAGTAGCTAGCACATTGGTTTGATAGTAGCATAGTTGGGATGGACAGTAGCTAGCACATTGGTTTGATAGCATCATAGTTGGGATGGACAGTAGCTAGCGCATTGGTTTGAGAGTAGCATAGTTGGGATGGACAGTAGCTAGCGCATTGGTTTGATAGTAGCATAGTTGGGATGGACAGTAGCTAGCACATTGGTTTGATAGCATCATAGTTGGGATGGACAGTAGCTAGCACATTGGTTTGATAGTAGCATAGTTGGGATGGACAGTAGCTAGCGCATTGGTTTGATAGTAGCATAGTTGGGATATACAGTAGCTAGCACATAGGTTTGATAGCATTGTTGAGATGGACAGTAGATAGCACATTGGTTTGATTGTAGCATAGTTGGGATGGACAGTAGCTAGCACATTGGTTTGATAGTAGCATAGTTGGGATGGACAGTAGCTAGCACATTGGTTTGATAGCATCATAGTTGGGATGGACAGTAGCTAGCGCATTGGTTTGATAGTAGCATAGTTGGGATGGACAGTAGCTAGCGCATTGGTTTGATAGTAGCATAGTTGGGATGGACTGTAGCTAGCGCATTGGTTTGATAGTAGCATTGTTGGGATGGACAGTAGATAGCACATTGGTTTGATTGTAGCATAGTTGGGATGGACAGTAGCTAGCACATTGGTTTGATAGTAGCATAGTTGGGATGGACAGTAGCTAGCACATTGGTTTGATAGTAGCATAGTTGGGATGTACAGTAGCTAGCACATAGGTTTGATATCATTGTTGGGATGGACAGTAGATAGCACATTGGTTTGATAGTAGCATAGTTGGGATGGACAGTAGCTAGCACATTGGTTTGATAGCATCATAGTTGGGATGGACAGTAGCTAGCGCATTGGTTTGATAGTAGCATAGTTGGGATGGACAGTAGCTAGCGCATTGGTTTGATAGTAGCATAGTTGGGATGGACTGTAGCTAGCGCATTGGTTTGATAGTAGCATTGTTGGGATGGACAGTAGATAGCACATTGGTTTGATTGTAGCATAGTTGGGATGGACAGTAGCTAGCACATTGGTTTGATAGTAGCATAGTTGGGATGGACAGTAGCTAGCACATTGGTTTGATAGTAGCATAGTTGGGATGTACAGTAGCTAGCACATAGGTTTGATATCATTGTTGGGATGGACAGTAGATAGCACATTGGTTTGATAGTAGCATAGTTGGGATGGACAGTAGCTAGCACATTGGTTTGATAGCATCATAGTTGGGATGGACAGTAGCTAGCGCATTGGTTTGATAGTAGTATAGTTGGGATGTACAGTAGCTAGCACATAGGTTTGATAGCATTGTTGGGATGGACAGTAGATGGCACATTGGTTTGATTGTAGCATAGTTGGGATGGACAGTAGCTAGCACATTGGTTTGATAGTAGCATAGTTGGGATGGACAGTAGCTATAACATTGGTTTGATAGCATAGTTGGGATGGACAGTAGCTAGCACATTGGTTTGATAGCATCATAGTTGGGATGGACAGTAGCTAGCGCATTGGTTTGATAGTAGCATAGTTGGGATGGACAGTAGCTAGCACATTGGTTTGATAGTAGCATAGTTGGGATGGACAGTAGCTAGCACATTGGTTTGATAGTAGCATAGTTGGGATGGACAGTAGCTAGCACATTGGTTTGATAGTAGCATAGTTGGAATGGACAGTAGCTAGCACATTGGTTTGATAGTAGCATAGTTGGGATGGACAGTAGCTATTACATTGGTTTGATAGCATAGTTGGGATGGACAGTAGCTAGCACATTGGTTTGATAGCATCATAGTTGGGATGGACAGTAGCTAGCGCATTGGTTTGATAGTAGCATAGTTGGGATGGAAAGTAGCTAGCAAGTTGGTTTGATAGTAGCATAGTTGGGATGGACAGTAGCTAGCACATTGGTTTGATAGCATCATAGTTGGGATGGACAGTAGCTAGCGCATTGGTTTGATAGTAGTATAGTTGGGATGTACAGTAGCTAGCACATAGGTTTGATAGCATTGTTGGGATGGACAGTAGATAGCACATTGGTTTGATTGTAGCATAGTTGGGATGGACAGTAGCTAGCACATTGGTTTGATAGTAGCATAGTTGGGATGGACAGTAGCTATTACATTGGTTTGATAGCATCATAGTTGGGATGGACAGTAGCTAGCGCATTGGTTTGATAGTAGCATAGTTGGGATGGACAGTAGCTAGCGCATTGGTTTGATAGTAGCATAGTTGGGATGTACAGTAGGTAGCGCATTGGTTTGATAGTAGCATAGTTGGGATGGACAGTAGCTAGCGCATTGGTTTGATAGTAGCATAGTTGGGATGTACAGTAGGTAGCACATAGGTTTGATAGCATTGTTGGGATGGACAGTAGATAGCACATTGGTTTGATTGTAGCATAGTTGGGATGGACAGTAGCTAGCACATTGGTTTGATAGTAGCATAGTTGGGATGGACAGTAGCTAGCACATTGGTTTGATAGTAGCATAGTTGGGATGGACAGTAGCTAGCACATTGGTTTGATAGTAGCATAGTTGGGATGGACAGTAGCTAGCACATTGGTTTGATAGTAACATAGCTGGGATGTTCAGTAGCTAGCACATTGGTTTGATAGTTGGGATGGACAGTAGCTAGCACATTGGTTTGATAGTAGCATAGTTGGGATGGACAGTAGCTAGCGCATTGGTTTGATAGTAACATAGCTGGGATGTTCAGTAGCTAGCGCATTGGTTTGATAGTAGCATAGTTGGGATGGACTGTAAGTAGCGCATTGGTTTGATAGTAGCATTGTTGGGATGGACAGTAGATAGCACATTGGTTTGATAGTAGCATAGTTGGGATGGACAGTAGCTAGCACATTGGTTTGATAGTAGCATAGTTGGGATGGACAGTAGCTAGCACATTGGTTTGATAGTAGCATAGTTGGGATGGACAGTAGCTAGCACATTGGTTTGATAGCATCATAGTTGGGATGGACAGTAGCTAGCGCATTGGTTTGATAGTAGTATAGTTGGGATGTACAGTAGCTAGCACATAGGTTTGATAGCATTGTTGGGATGGACAGTAGATGGCACATTGGTTTGATTGTAGCATAGTTGGGATGGACAGTAGCTAGCACATTGGTTTGATAGTAGCATAGTTGGGATGGACAGTAGCTAGCACATTGGTTTGATAGCATCATAGTTGGGATGGACATTAGCTAGCGCATTGGTTTGATAGTAGCATAGTTGGGATGGACAGTAGCTAGCGCATTGGTTTGATAGTAGCATAGTTGGGATGGACAGTAGCTAGCACATTGGTTTGATAGTAGCATAGTTGGGATGGACAGTAGCTAGCACATTGGTTTGATAGCATCATAGTTTGGATGGACAGTAGCTAGCGCATTGGTTTGATAGTAGCATAGTTGGGATGGACAGTAGCTAGCGCATTGGTTTGATAGTAGCATAGTTGGGATGGACTGTAGCTAGCGCATTGGTTTGATTGTAGCATCGTTGGGATGGACAGTAGCTAGCACATTGGTTTGATAGTAGCATAGTTGGGATGGACAGTAGCTAGCACATTGGTTTGATAGTAGCATAGTTGGGATGGACAGTAGCTAGCACATTGGTTTGATAGTAGCATAGTTGGGATGGACAGTAGTTAGCACATTGGTTTGATAGTAGCATAGTTGGGATGGACAGTAGCTAGCACATTGGTTTGATAGTAGCATAGTTGGGATGGACAGTAGCTAGCACATTGGTTTGATAGTAGCATAGTTGGGATGGACAGTAGCTAGCACATTGGTTTGATAGTAACATAGCTGGGATGTTCAGTAGCTAGCACATTGGTTTGATAGTTGGGATGGACAGTAGCTAGCACATTGGTTTGATAGTAGCATAGTTGGGATGTACAGTAGCTAGCGCATTGGTTTGATAGTAACATAGCTGGGATGTTCAGTAGCTAGCGCATTGGTTTGATAGTAGCATAGTTGGGATGGACTGTAAGTAGCGCATTGGTTTGATAGTAGCATTGTTGGGATGGACAGTAGATAGCACATTGGTTTGATAGTAGCATAGTTGGGATGGACAGTAGCTAGCACATTGGTTTGATAGTAGCATAGTTGGGATGGACAGTAGCTAGCACATTGGTTTGATAGTAGCATAGTTGGGATGGACAGTAGCTAGCACATTGGTTTGATAGCATCATAGTTGGGATGGACAGTAGCTAGCGCATTGGTTTGATAGTAGTATAGTTGGGATGTACAGTAGCTAGCACATAGGTTTGATAGCATTGTTGGGATGGACAGTAGATGGCACATTGGTTTGATTGTAGCATAGTTGGGATGGACAGTAGCTAGCACATTGGTTTGATAGTAGCATAGTTGGGATGGACAGTAGCTAGCACATTGGTTTGATAGCATCATAGTTGGGATGGACATTAGCTAGCGCATTGGTTTGATAGTAGCATAGTTGGGATGGACAGTAGCTAGCGCATTGGTTTGATAGTAGCATAGTTGGGATGGACAGTAGCTAGCACATTGGTTTGATAGTAGCATAGTTGGGATGGACAGTAGCTAGCACATTGGTTTGATAGCATCATAGTTTGGATGGACAGTAGCTAGCGCATTGGTTTGATAGTAGCATAGTTGGGATGGACAGTAGCTAGCGCATTGGTTTGATAGTAGCATAGTTGGGATTGACTGTAGCTAGCGCATTGGTTTGATTGTAGCATCGTTGGGATGGACAGTAGCTAGCACATTGGTTTGATAGTAGCATAGTTGGGATGGACAGTAGCTAGCACATTGGTTTGATAGTAGCATAGTTGGGATGGACAGTAGCTAGCACATTGGTTTGATAGTAGCATAGTTGGGATGGACAGTAGTTAGCACATTGGTTTGATAGTAGCATAGTTGGGATGGACAGTAGCTAGCACATTGGTTTGATAGTAGCATAGTTGGGATGGACAGTAGCTAGCACATTGGTTTGATAGTAGCATAGTTGGGATGGACAGTAGCTAGCACATTGGTTTGATAGTAACATAGCTGGGATGTTCAGTAGCTAGCACATTGGTTTGATAGTTGGGATGGACAGTAGCTAGCACATTGGTTTGATAGTAGCATAGTTGGGATGTACAGTAGCTAGCGCATTGGTTTGATAGTAACAAAGCTGGGATGTTCAGTAGCTAGCGCATTGGTTTGATAGTAGCATAGTTGGGATGGACTGTAAGTAGCGCATTGGTTTGAAAGTAGCATTGTTGGGATGGACAGTAGATAGCACATTGGTTTGATAGTAGCATAGTTGGGATGGACAGTAGCTAGCACATTGGTTTGATAGTAGCATAGTTGGGATGGACAGTAGCTAGCACATTGGTTTGATAGTAGCATAGTTGGGATGGACAGTAGCTAGCACATTGGTTTGATAGCATCATAGTTGGGATGGACAGTAGCTAGCACATTGGTTTGATAGTAGCATAGTTGGGATGGACAGTAGCTAGCACATTGGTTTGATAGTAGCATAGTTGGGATGGACTGTAGCTAGCGCATTGGTTTGATTGTAGCATTGTTGGGATGGACAGTAGCTAGCACATTGGTTTGATAGTAGCATAGTTGGGATGGACAGTAGCTAGCACATTGGTTTGATAGTAGCATAGTTGGGATGGACAGTAGCTAGCACATTGGTTTGATTGTAGCATAGTTGGGATGGACAGTAGTTAGCACTTTGGTTTGATAGTAGCATAGTTGGGATGGACAGTAGCTAGCACATTGGTATGATAGTAGCATAGTTGGGATGGACAGTAGCTAGCACATTGGTTTGATAGTAGCATAGTTGGGATGGACAGTAGCTAGCACATTGGTTTGATAGTAACATAGCTGGGATGTTCAGTAGCTAGCACATTGGTTTAATAGTTGGGATGGACAGTAGCTAGCACATTGGTTTGATAGTAGCATAGTTGGGATGTACAGTAGCTAGCGCATTGGTTTGATAGTAGCATAGTTGGGATGGACTGTAAGTAGCGCATTGGTTTGATAGTAGCATTGTTGGGATGGACAGTAGATAGCACATTGGTTTGATAGTAACATAGCTGGGATGTTCAGTAGCTAGCGCATTGGTTTGATAGTAGCATAGTTGGGATGGACTGTAAGTAGCGCATTGGTTTGATAGTAGCATTGTTGGGATGGACAGTAGATAGCACATTGGTTTGATAGTAGCATAGTTGGGATGGACAGTAGCTAGCACATTGGTTTGATAGTAGCATAGTTGGGATGGACAGTAGCTAGCACATTGGTTTGATAGTAGCATAGTTGGGATGGACAGTAGCTAGCACATTGGTTTGATAGCATCATAGTTGGGATGGACAGTAGCTAGCGCATTGGTTTGATAGTAGTATAGTTGGGATGTACAGTAGCTAGCACATAGGTTTGATAGCATTGTTGGGATGGACAGTAGATGGCACATTGGTTTGATTGTAGCATAGTTGGGATGGACAGTAGCTAGCACATTGGTTTGATAGTAGCATAGTTGGGATGGACAGTAGCTAGCACATTGGTTTGATAGCATCATAGTTTGGATGGACAGTAGCTAGCGCATTGGTTTGATAGTAGCATAGTTGGGATGGACAGTAGCTAGCGCATTGGTTTGATAGTAGCATAGTTGGGATGGACTGTAGCTAGCGCATTGGTTTGATTGTAGCATCGTTGGGATGGACAGTAGCTAGCACATTGGTTTGATAGTAGCATAGTTGGGATGGACAGTAGCTAGCACATTGGTTTGATAGTAGCATAGTTGGGATGGACAGTACCTAGCACATTGGTTTGATAGTAGCATAGTTGGGATGGACAGTAGTTAGCACATTGGTTTGATAGTAGCATAGTTGGGATGGACAGTAGCTAGCACATTGGTTTGATAGTAGCATAGTTGGGATGGACAGTAGCTAGCACATTGGTTTGATAGTAGCATAGTTGGGATGGATAGTAGCTAGCACATTGGTTTGATAGTAGCATAGTTGGGATGGACAGTAGTTGGACACATTGGTTTGATAGCATCATAGTTGGGATGGACAGTAGCTAGCGCATTGGTTTGATAGTAGCATAGTTGGGATGGACTGTAAGTAGCGCATTGGTTTGATAGTAGCCTTGTTGGGATGGACAGTAGATAGCACATTGGTTTGATAGTAGCATAGTTGGGATGGACAGTAGCTAGCACATTGGTTTGATAGTAGCATAGTTGGGATGGACAGTAGCTAGCACATTGGTTTGATAGTAGCATAGTTGGGATGGACAGTAGCTAGCACATTGGTTTGATAGCATCATAGTTGGGATGGACAGTAGCTAGCGCATTGGTTTGATAGTAGTATAGTTGGGATGTACAGTAGCTAGCACATAGGTTTGATAGCATTGTTGGGATGGACAGTAGATGGCACATTGGTTTGATTGTAGCATAGTTGGGATGGACAGTAGCTAGCACATTGGTTTGATAGTAGCATAGTTGGGATGGACAGTAGCTAGCACATTGGTTTGATAGCATCATAGTTTGGATGGACAGTAGCTAGCGCATTGGTTTGATAGTAGCATAGTTGGGATGGACAGTAGCTAGCGCATTGGTTTGATAGTAGCATAGTTGGGATGGACTGTAGCTAGCGCATTGGTTTGATTGTAGCATCGTTGGGATGGACAGTAGCTAGCACATTGGTTTGATAGTAGCATAGTTGGGATGGACAGTAGCTAGCACATTGGTTTGATAGTAGCATAGTTGGGATGGACAGTACCTAGCACATTGGTTTGATAGTAGCATAGTTGGGATGGACAGTAGTTAGCACATTGGTTTGATAGTAGCATAGTTGGGATGGACAGTAGCTAGCACATTGGTTTGATAGTAGCATAGTTGGGATGGACAGTAGCTAGCACATTGGTTTGATAGTAGCATAGTTGGGATGGATAGTAGCTAGCACATTGGTTTGATAGTAGCATAGTTGGGATGGACAGTAGCTAGCACATTGGTTTGATAGTAGTATAGTTGGGATGTACAGTAGCTAGCACATAGGTTTGATAGCATTGTTGGGATGGACAGTAGATGGCACATTGGTTTGATTGTAGCATAGTTGGGATGGACAGTAGCTAGCACATTGGTTTGATAGTAGCATAGTTGGGATGGACAGTAGCTAGCACATTGGTTTGATAGCATCATAGTTGGGATGGACATTAGCTAGCGCATTGGTTTGATAGTAGCATAGTTGGGATGGACAGTAGCTAGCGCATTGGTTTGATAGTAGCATAGTTGGGATGGACAGTAGGTAGCACATAGGTTTGATAGCATTGTTGGGATGGACAGTAGATAGCACATTGGTTTGATTGTAGCATAGTTGGGATGGACAGTAGCTAGCACATTGGTTTGATAGTAGCATAGTTGGGATGGACAGTAGCTAGCACATTGGTTTGATAGTAGCATAGTTGGGATGGACAGTAGCTAGCACATTGGTTTGATAGTAGCATAGTTGGGATGGACAGTAGCTAGCACATTGGTTTGATAGTAGCATAGTTGGGATGGACAGTAGCTAGCACATTGGTTTGATAGTAACATAGCTGGGATGTTCAGTAGCTAGCACATTGGTTTGATAGTTGGGATGGACAGTAGCTAGCACATTGGTTTGATAGTAGCATAGTTGGGATGGACAGTAGCTAGCGCATTGGTTTGATAGTAACATAGCTGGGATGTTCAGTAGCTAGCGCATTGGTTTGATAGTAGCATAGTTGGGATGGACTGTAAGTAGCGCATTGGTTTGATAGTAGCATTGTTGGGATGGACAGTAGATAGCACATTGGTTTGATAGTAGCATAGTTGGGATGGACAGTAGCTAGCACATTGGTTTGATAGTAGCATAGTTGGGATGGACAGTAGCTAGCACATTGGTTTGATAGTAGCATAGTTGGGATGGACAGTAGCTAGCACATTGGTTTGATAGCATCATAGTTGGGATGGACAGTAGCTAGCGCATTGGTTTGATAGTAGTATAGTTGGGATGTACAGTAGCTAGCACATAGGTTTGATAGCATTGTTGGGATGGACAGTAGATGGCACATTGGTTTGATTGTAGCATAGTTGGGATGGACAGTAGCTAGCACATTGGTTTGATAGTAGCATAGTTGGGATGGACAGTAGCTAGCACATTGGTTTGATAGCATCATAGTTTGGATGGACAGTAGCTAGCCATTGGTTTGATAGTAGCATAGTTGGGATGGACAGTAGCTAGCGCATTGGTTTGATAGTAGCATAGTTGGGATGGACTGTAGCTAGCGCATTGGTTTGATTGTAGCATCGTTGGGATGGACAGTAGCTAGCACATTGGTTTGATAGTAGCATAGTTGGGATGGACAGTAGCTAGCACATTGGTTTGATAGTAGCATAGTTGGGATGGACAGTAGCTAGCACATTGGTTTGATAGTAGCATAGTTGGGATGGACAGTAGTTAGCACATTGGTTTGATAGTAGCATAGTTGGGATGGACAGTAGCTAGCACATTGGTTTGATAGTAGCATAGTTGGGATGGACAGTAGCTAGCACATTGGTTTGATAGTAGCATAGTTGGGATGGACAGTAGCTAGCACATTGGTTTGATAGTAACATAGCTGGGATGTTCAGTAGCTAGCACATTGGTTTGATAGTTGGGATGGACAGTAGCTAGCACATTGGTTTGATAGTAGCATAGTTGGGATGTACAGTAGCTAGCGCATTGGTTTGATAGTAACATAGCTGGGATGTTCAGTAGCTAGCGCATTGGTTTGATAGTAGCATAGTTGGGATGGACTGTAAGTAGCGCATTGGTTTGATAGTAGCATAGTTGGGATGGACAGTAGCTAGCGCATTGGTTTGATAGTAGCATAGTTGGGATGGACTGTAGCTAGCGCATTGGTTTGATTGTAGCATCGTTGGGATGGACAGTAGCTAGCACATTGGTTTGATAGTAGCATAGTTGGGATGGACAGTAGCTAGCACATTGGTTTGATAGTAGCATAGTTGGGATGGACAGTAGCTAGCACATTGGTTTGATAGTAGCATAGTTGGGATGGACAGTAGTTAGCACTTTGGTTTGATAGTAGCATAGTTGGGATGGACAGTAGCTAGCACATTGGTTTGATAGTAGCATAGTTGGGATGGACAGTAGCTAGCACATTGGTTTGATAGTAGCATAGTTGGGATGGACAGTAGCTAGCACATTGGTTTGATAGTAACATAGCTGGGATGTTCAGTAGCTAGCACATTGGTTTAATAGTTGGGATGGACAGTAGCTAGCACATTGGTTTGATAGTAGCATAGTTGGGATGGACAGTAGCTAGCGCATTGGTTTGATAGTAACATAGCTGGGATGTTCAGTAGCTAGCGCATTGGTTTGATAGTAGCATAGTTGGGATGGACTGTAAGTAGCGCATTGGTTTGATAGTAGCATTGTTGGGATGGACAGTAGATAGCACATTGGTTTGATAGTAGCATAGTTGGGATGGACAGTAGCTAGCACATTGGTTTGATAGTAGCATAGTTGGGATGGACAGTAGCTAGCACATTGGTTTGATAGTAGCATAGTTGGGATGGACAGTAGCTAGCACATTGGTTTGATAGCATCATAGTTGGGATGGACAGTAGCTAGCGCATTGGTTTGATAGTAGTATAGTTGGGATGTACAGTAGCTAGCACATAGGTTTGATAGCATTGTTGGGATGGACAGTAGATGGCACATTGGTTTGATTGTAGCATAGTTGGGATGGACAGTAGCTAGCACATTGGTTTGATAGTAGCATAGTTGGGATGGACAGTAGCTAGCACATTGGTTTGCTAGCATCATAGTTTGGATGGACAGTAGCTAGCGCATTGGTTTGATAGTAGCATAGTTGGGATGGACAGTAGCTAGCGCATTGGTTTGATAGTAGCATAGTTGGGATGGACTGTAGCTAGCGCATTGGTTTGATTGTAGCATCGTTGGGATGGACAGTAGATAGCACATTGGTTTGATAGTAGCATAGTTGGGATGGACAGTAGCTAGCACATTGGTTTGATAGTAACATAGCTGGGATGTTCAGTAGCTAGCACATTGGTTTGATAGTTGGGATGGACAGTAGCTAGCACATTGGTTTGATAGTAGCATAGTTGGGATGTACAGTAGCTAGCGCATTGGTTTGATAGTAACATAGCTGGGATGTTCAGTAGCTAGCGCATTGGTTTGATAGTAGCATAGTTGGGATGGACTGTAAGTAGCGCATTGGTTTGATAGTAGCATAGTTGGGATGGACAGTAGCTAGCGCATTGGTTTGATAGTAGCATAGTTGGGATGGACTGTAGCTAGCGCATTGGTTTGATTGTAGCATCGTTGGGATGGACAGTAGCTAGCACATTGGTTTGATAGTAGCATAGTTGGGATGGACAGTAGCTAGCACATTGGTTTGATAGTAGCATAGTTGGGATGGACAGTAGCTAGCACATTGGTTTGATAGTAGCATAGTTGGGATGGACAGTAGTTAGCACTTTGGTTTGATAGTAGCATAGTTGGGATGGACAGTAGCTAGCACATTGGTTTGATAGTAGCATAGTTGGGATGGACAGTAGCTAGCACATTGGTTTGATAGTAGCATAGTTGGGATGGACAGTAGCTAGCACATTGGTTTGATAGTAACATAGCTGGGATGTTCAGTAGCTAGCACATTGGTTTAATAGTTGGGATGGACAGTAGCTAGCACATTGGTTTGATAGTAGCATAGTTGGGATGGACAGTAGCTAGCGCATTGGTTTGATAGTAACATAGCTGGGATGTTCAGTAGCTAGCGCATTGGTTTGATAGTAGCATAGTTGGGATGGACTGTAAGTAGCGCATTGGTTTGATAGTAGCATTGTTGGGATGGACAGTAGATAGCACATTGGTTTGATAGTAGCATAGTTGGGATGGACAGTAGCTAGCACATTGGTTTGATAGTAGCATAGTTGGGATGGACAGTAGCTAGCACATTGGTTTGATAGTAGCATAGTTGGGATGGACAGTAGCTAGCACATTGGTTTGATAGCATCATAGTTGGGATGGACAGTAGCTAGCGCATTGGTTTGATAGTAGTATAGTTGGGATGTACAGTAGCTAGCACATAGGTTTGATAGCATTGTTGGGATGGACAGTAGATGGCACATTGGTTTGATTGTAGCATAGTTGGGATGGACAGTAGCTAGCACATTGGTTTGATAGTAGCATAGTTGGGATGGACAGTAGCTAGCACATTGGTTTCATAGCATCATAGTTTGGATGGACAGTAGCTAGCGCATTGGTTTGATAGTAGCATAGTTGGGATGGACAGTAGCTAGCGCATTGGTTTGATAGTAGCATAGTTGGGATGGACTGTAGCTAGCGCATTGGTTTGATTGTAGCATCGTTGGGATGGACAGTAGATAGCACATTGGTTTGATAGTAGCATAGTTGGGATGGACAGTAGCTAGCGCATTGGTTTGATAGTAGCATAGTTGGGATGGACAGTAGCTAGCGCATTGGTTTGATAGTAGCATAGTTGGGATGGACTGTAAGTAGCGCATTGGTTTGATAGTAGCATTGTTGGGATGGACAGTAGATAGCACATTGGTTTGATAGTAGCATAGTTGGGATGGACAGTAGCTAGCACATTGGTTTGATAGTAGCATAGTTGGGATGGACAGTAGCTAGCACATTGGTTTGATAGTAGCATAGTTGGGATGGACAGTAGCTAGCACATTGGTTTGATAGCATCATAGTTGGGATGGACAGTAGCTAGCGCATTGGTTTGATAGTAGTATAGTTGGGATGTACAGTAGCTAGCACATAGGTTTGATAGCATTGTTGGGATGGACAGTAGATGGCACATTGGTTTGATTGTAGCATAGTTGGGATGGACAGTAGCTAGCACATTGGTTTGATAGTAGCATAGTTGGGATGGACAGTAGCTAGCACATTGGTTTGATAGCATCATAGTTTGGATGGACAGTAGCTAGCGCATTGGTTTGATAGTAGCATAGTTGGGATGGACAGTAGCTAGCGCATTGGTTTGATAGTAGCATAGTTGGGATGGACTGTAGCTAGCGCATTGGTTTGATTGTAGCATCGTTGGGATGGACAGTAGCTAGCACATTGGTTTGATAGTAGCATAGTTGGGATGGACAGTAGCTAGCACATTGGTTTGATAGTAGCATAGTTGGGATGGACAGTACCTAGCACATTGGTTTGATAGTAGCATAGTTGGGATGGACAGTAGTTAGCACATTGGTTTGATAGTAGCATAGTTGGGATGGACAGTAGCTAGCACATTGGTTTGATAGTAGCATAGTTGGGATGGACAGTAGCTAGCACATTGGTTTGATAGTAGCATAGTTGGGATGGATAGTAGCTAGCACATTGGTTTGATAGTAGCATAGTTGGGATGGACAGTAGCTAGCACATTGGTTTGATAGCATCATAGTTGGGATGGACAGTAGCTAGCGCATTGGTTTGATAGTAGCATAGTTGGGATGGACAGTAGCTAGCACATTGGTTTGATAGCATCATAGTTGGGATGGACAGTAGCTAGCGCATCGGTTTGATAGTAGCATAGTTGGGATGGACAGTAGCTAGCGCATTGGTTTGATAGTAGCATAGTTGGGATGGACTGTAGCTAGCACATAGGTTTGATAGCATTGTTGGGATGGACAGTAGATAGCACATTGGTTTGATTGTAGCATAGTTGGGATGGACAGTAGCTAGCACATTGGTTTGATAGTAGCATAGTTGGGATGGACAGTAGCTAGCACATTGGTTTGATAGCATCATAGTTGGGATGGACAGTAGCTAGCGCATCGGTTTGATAGTAGCATAGTTGGGATGGACAGTAGCTAGCGCATTGGTTTGATAGTAGCATAGTTGGGATGGACTGTAGCTAGCGCATTGGTTTGATAGTAGCATTGTTGGGATGGACAGTAGATAGCACATTGGTTTGATTGTAGCATAGTTGGGATGGACAGTAGCTAGCACATTGGTTTGATAGTAGCATAGTTGGGAGGGACAGTAGCTAGCACATTGGTTTGATAGTAGCATAGTTGGGATGGACAGTAGCTAGCACATTGGTTTGATAGTAGCATAGTTGGGATGGACAGTAGCTAGCACATTGGTTTGATAGTAGCATAGTTGGGATGTACAGTAGCTAGCACATAGGTTTGATAGCATTGTTGGGATGTACAGTAGATAGCACATTGGTTTGATTGTAGCATAGTTAGGATGGACAGTAGCTAGCACATTGGTTTGATAGTAGCATAGTTGGAATGGACAGTAGCTAGCACATTGGTTTGATAGTAGCATAGTTGGGATGGACAGTAGCTAGCACATTGGTTTGATAGCATCATAGTTGGGATGGACAGTAGCTAGCGCATTGGTTTGATAGTAGCATAGTTGGGATGGACTGTAGCTAGCGCATTGGTTTGATAGTAGCATAGTTGGGATGGACAGTAGCTAGCACATTGGTTTGATAGCATCATAGTTGGGATGGACAGTAGCTAGCACATAGGTTTGATAGCATTGTTGGGATGGACAGTAGATAGCACATTGGTTTGATTGTAGCATAGTTGGGATGGACAGTAGCTAGCACATTGGTTTGATAGTAGCATAGTTGGAATGGACAGTAGCTAGCACATTGGTTTGATAGTAGCATAGTTGGGATGGACAGTAGCTAGCACATTGGTTTGATAGCATCATAGTTGGGATGGACAGTAGCTAGCGCATTGGTTTGATAGTAGCATAGTTGGGATGGACAGTAGCTAGCGCATTGGTTTGATAGTAGCATAGTTGGGATGGACAGTAGCTAGCACATTGGTTTGATAGCATCATAGTTGGGATGGACAGTAGCTAGCACATTGGTTTGATAGTAGCATAGTTGGGATGGACAGTAGCTAGCGCATTGGTTTGATAGTAGCATAGTTGGGATATACAGTAGCTAGCACATAGGTTTGATAGCATTGTTGGGATGGACAGTAGATAGCACATTGGTTTGATTGTAGCATAGTTGGGATGGACAGTAGCTAGCACATTGGTTTGATAGTAGCATAGTTGGGATGGACAGTAGCTAGCACATTGGTTTGATAGCATCATAGTTGGGATGGACAGTAGCTAGCGCATTGGTTTGATAGTAGCATAGTTGGGATGGACAGTAGCTAGCGCATTGGTTTGATAGTAGCATAGTTGGGATGGACTGTAGCTAGCGCATTGGTTTGATAGTAGCATTGTTGGGATGGACAGTAGATAGCACATTGGTTTGATTGTAGCATAGTTGGGATGGACAGTAGCTAGCACATTGGTTTGATAGTAGCATAGTTGGGATGGACAGTAGCTAGCACATTGGTTTGATAGTAGCATAGTTGGGATGTACAGTAGCTAGCACATAGGTTTGATAGCATTGTTGGGATGGACAGTAGATAGCACATTGGTTTGATTGTAGCATAGTTGGGATGGACAGTAGCTAGCACATTGGTTTGATAGTAGCATAGTTGGAATGGACAGTAGCTAGCACATTGGTTTGATAGTAGCATAGTTGGGATGGACAGTAGCTATAACATTGGTTTGATAGCATAGTTGGGATGGACAGTAGCTAGCACATTGGTTTGATAGCATCATAGTTGGGATGGACAGTAGATAGCACATTGGTTTGATTGTAGCATAGTTGGGATGGACAGTAGCTAGCACATTGGTTTGATAGTAGCATAGTTGGGATGGACAGTAGCTAGCACATTGGTTTGATAGCATCATAGTTGGGATGGACAGTAGCTAGCGCATCGGTTTGATAGTAGCATAGTTGGGATGGACAGTAGCTAGCGCATTGGTTTGATAGTAGCATAGTTGGGATGGACTGTAGCTAGCGCATTGGTTTGATAGTAGCATTGTTGGGATGGACAGTAGATAGCACATTGGTTTGATTGTAGCATAGTTGGGATGGACAGTAGCTAGCACATTGGTTTGATAGTAGCATAGTTGGGAGGGACAGTAGCTAGCACATTGGTTTGATAGTAGCATAGTTGGGATGGACAGTAGCTAGCACATTGGTTTGATAGTAGCATAGTTGGGATGGACAGTAGCTAGCACATTGGTTTGATAGTAGCATAGTTGGGATGGACAGTAGCTAGCACATTGGTTTGATAGTAGCATAGTTGGGATGTACAGTAGCTAGCACATAGGTTTGATAGCATTGTTGGGATGTACAGTAGATAGCACATTGGTTTGATTGTAGCATAGTTAGGATGGACAGTAGCTAGCACATTGGTTTGATAGTAGCATAGTTGGAATGGACAGTAGCTAGCACATTGGTTTGATAGTAGCATAGTTGGGATGGACAGTAGCTAGCACATTGGTTTAAAAGCATCATAGTTGGGATGGACAGTAGCTAGCGCATTGGTTTGATAGTAGCATAGTTGGGATGGACTGTAGCTAGCGCATTGGTTTGATAGTAGCATAGTTGGGATGGACAGTAGCTAGCACATTGGTTTGATAGCATCATAGTTGGGATGGACAGTAGCTAGCACATAGGTTTGATAGCATTGTTGGGATGGACAGTAGATAGCACATTGGTTTGATTGTAGCATAGTTGGGATGGACAGTAGCTAGCACATTGGTTTGATAGTAGCATAGTTGGAATGGACAGTAGCTAGCACATTGGTTTGATAGTAGCATAGTTGGGATGGACAGTAGCTAGCACATTGGTTTGATAGCATCATAGTTGGGATGGACAGTAGCTAGCGCATTGGTTTGATAGTAGCATAGTTGGGATGGACAGTAGCTAGCGCATTGGTTTGATAGTAGCATAGTTGGGATGGACAGTAGCTAGCACATTGGTTTGATAGCATCATAGTTGGGATGGACAGTAGCTAGCACATTGGTTTGATAGTAGCATAGTTGGGATGGACAGTAGCTAGCGCATTGGTTTGATAGTAGCATAGTTGGGATATACAGTAGCTAGCACATAGGTTTGATAGCATTGTTGGGATGGACAGTAGATAGCACATTGGTTTGATTGTAGCATAGTTGGGATGGACAGTAGCTAGCACATTGGTTTGATAGTAGCATAGTTGGGATGGACAGTAGCTAGCACATTGGTTTGATAGCATCATAGTTGGGATGGACAGTAGCTAGCGCATTGGTTTGATAGTAGCATAGTTGGGATGGACAGTAGCTAGCGCATTGGTTTGATAGTAGCATAGTTGGGATGGACTGTAGCTAGCGCATTGGTTTGATAGTAGCATTGTTGGGATGGACAGTAGATAGCACATTGGTTTGATTGTAGCATAGTTGGGATGGACAGTAGCTAGCACATTGGTTTGATAGTAGCATAGTTGGGATGGACAGTAGCTAGCACATTGGTTTGATAGTAGCATAGTTGGGATGTACAGTAGCTAGCACATAGGTTTGATAGCATTGTTGGGATGGACAGTAGATAGCACATTGGTTTGATTGTAGCATAGTTGGGATGGACAGTAGCTAGCACATTGGTTTGATAGTAGCATAGTTGGAATGGACAGTAGCTAGCACATTGGTTTGATAGTAGCATAGTTGGGATGGACAGTAGCTATAACATTGGTTTGATAGCATAGTTGGGATGGACAGTAGCTAGCACATTGGTTTGATAGCATCATAGTTGGGATGGACAGTAGCTAGCGCATTGGTTTGATAGTAGCATAGTTGGGATGGACAGTAGCTAGCACATTGGTTTGATAGTAGCATAGTTGGGATGGACAGTAGCTAGCACATTGGTTTGATAGTAGCATAGTTGGGATGGACAGTAGCTAGCACATTGGTTTGATAGTAGCATAGTTGGAATGGACAGTAGCTAGCACATTGGTTTGATAGTAGCATAGTTGGGATGGACAGTAGCTATTACATTGGTTTGATAGCATAGTTGGGATGGACAGTAGCTAGCACATTGGTTTGATAGCATCATAGTTGGGATGGACAGTAGCTAGCGCATTGGTTTGATAGTAGCATAGTTGGGATGGAAAGTAGCTAGCAAGTTGGTTTGATAGTAGCATAGTTGGGATGGACAGTAGCTAGCACATTGGTTTGATAGCATCATAGTTGGGATGGACAGTAGCTAGCGCATTGGTTTGATAGTGCATAGTTGGGATGGACAGTAGCTAGCACATTGGTTTGATAGCATCATAGTTGGGATGGACAGTAGCTAGCGCATCGGTTTGATAGTAGCATAGTTGGGATGGACAGTAGCTAGCGCATTGGTTTGATAGTAGCATAGTTGGGATGGACTGTAGCTAGCACATAGGTTTGATAGCATTGTTGGGATGGACAGTAGATAGCACATTGGTTTGATTGTAGCATAGTTGGGATGGACAGTAGCTAGCACATTGGTTTGATAGTAGCATAGTTGGGATGGACAGTAGCTAGCACATTGGTTTGATAGCATCATAGTTGGGATGGACAGTAGCTAGCGCATCGGTTTGATAGTAGCATAGTTGGGATGGACAGTAGCTAGCGCATTGGTTTGATAGTAGCATAGTTGGGATGGACTGTAGCTAGCGCATTGGTTTGATAGTAGCATTGTTGGGATGGACAGTAGATAGCACATTGGTTTGATTGTAGCATAGTTGGGATGGACAGTAGCTAGCACATTGGTTTGATAGTAGCATAGTTGGGAGGGACAGTAGCTAGCACATTGGTTTGACAGTAGCATAGTTGGGATGGACAGTAGCTAGCACATTGGTTTGATAGTAGCATAGTTGGGATGGACAGTAGCTTGCACATTGGTTTGATAGTAGCATAGTTGGGATGGACAGTAGCTAGCACATTGGTTTGATAGTAGCATAGTTGGGATGTACAGTAGCTAGCACATAGGTTTGATAGCATTGTTGGGATGTACAGTAGATAGCACATTGGTTTGATTGTAGCATAGTTAGGATGGACAGTAGCTAGCACATTGGTTTGATAGTAGCATAGTTGGAATGGACAGTAGCTAGCACATTGGTTTGATAGTAGCATAGTTGGGATGGACAGTAGCTAGCACATTGGTTTGATAGCATCATAGTTGGGATGGACAGTAGCTAGCGCATTGGTTTGATAGTAGCATAGTTGGGATGGACTGTAGCTAGCGCATTGGTTTGATAGTAGCATAGTTGGGATGGACAGTAGCTAGCACATTGGTTTGATAGCATCATAGTTGGGATGGACAGTAGCTAGCACATAGGTTTGATAGCATTGTTGGGATGGACAGTAGATAGCACATTGGTTTGATTGTAGCATAGTTGGGATGGACAGTAGCTAGCACATTGGTTTGATAGTAGCATAGTTGGAATGGACAGTAGCTAGCACATTGGTTTGATAGTAGCATAGTTGGGATGGACAGTAGCTAGCACATTGGTTTGATAGCATCATAGTTGGGATGGACAGTAGCTAGCGCATTGGTTTGATAGTAGCATAGTTGGGATGGACAGTAGCTAGCGCATTGGTTTGATAGTAGCATAGTTGGGATGGACAGTAGCTAGCACATTGGTTTGATAGCATCATAGTTGGGATGGACAGTAGCTAGCACATTGGTTTGATAGTAGCATAGTTGGGATGGACAGTAGCTAGCGCATTGGTTTGATAGTAGCATAGTTGGGATATACAGTAGCTAGCACATAGGTTTGATAGCATTGTTGGGATGGAGAGTAGATAGCACATTGGTTTGATTGTAGCATAGTTGGGATGGACAGTAGCTAGCACATTGGTTTGATAGTAGCATAGTTGGGATGGACAGTAGCTAGCACATTGGTTTGATAGCATCATAGTTGGGATGGACAGTAGCTAGCGCATTGGTTTGATAGTAGCATAGTGGGGATGGACAGTAGCTAGCGCATTGGTTTGATAGTAGCATAGTTGGGATGGACTGTAGCTAGCGCATTGGTTTGATAGTAGCATTGTTGGGATGGACAGTAGATAGCACATTGGTTTGATTGTAGCATAGTTGGGATGGACAGTAGCTAGCACATTGGTTTGATAGTAGCATAGTTGGGATGGACAGTAGCTAGCACATTGGTTTGATAGTAGCATAGTTGGGATGTACAGTAGCTAGCACATAGGTTTGATAGCATTGTTGGGATGGACAGTAGATAGCACATTGGTTTGATTGTAGCATAGTTGGGATGGACAGTAGCTAGCACATTGGTTTGATAGTAGCATAGTTGGAATGGACAGTAGCTAGCACATTGGTTTGATAGTAGCATAGTTGGGATGGACAGTAGCTATAACATTGGTTTGATAGCATAGTTGGGATGGACAGTAGCTAGCACATTGGTTTGATAGCATCATAGTTGGGATGGACAGTAGCTAGCGCATTGGTTTGATAGTAGCATAGTTGGGATGGACAGTAGCTAGCACATTGGTTTGATAGTAGCATAGTTGGGATGGACAGTAGCTAGCACATTGGTTTGATAGTAGCATAGTTGGGATGGACAGTAGCTAGCACATTGGTTTGATAGTAGCATAGTTGGAATGGACAGTAGCTAGCACATTGGTTTGATAGTAGCATAGTTGGGATGGACAGTAGCTATTACATTGGTTTGATAGCATAGTTGGGATGGACAGTAGCTAGCACATTGGTTTGATAGCATCATAGTTGGGATGGACAGTAGCTAGCGCATTGGTTTGATAGTAGCATAGTTGGGATGGAAAGTAGCTAGCAAGTTGGTTTGATAGTAGCATAGTTGGGATGGACAGTAGCTAGCACATTGGTTTGATAGCATCATAGTTGGGATGGACAGTAGCTAGCGCAATGGTTTGATAGTAGTATAGTTGGGATGTACAGTAGCTAGCACATAGGTTTGATAGCATTGTTGGGATGGACAGTAGATAGCACATTGGTTTGATTGTAGCATAGTTGGGATGGACAGTAGCTAGCACATTGGTTTGATAGTAGCATAGTTGGGATGGACAGTAGCTAGCACATTGGTTTGATAGCATCATAGTTGGGATGGACAGTAGCTAGCGCATTGGTTTGATAGTAGCATAGTTGGGATGGACAGTAGCTATTACATTGGTTTGATAGCATAGTTGGGATGGACAGTAGCTAGCACATTGGTTTGATAGCATCATAGTTGGGATGGACAGTAGCTAGCGCATTGGTTTGATAGTAGCATAGTTGGGATGGAAAGTAGCTAGCAAGTTGGTTTGATAGTAGCATAGTTGGGATGACAGTAGCTAGCACATTGGTTTGATAGCATCATAGTTGGGATGGACAGTAGCTAGCGCATTGGTTTGATAGTAGTATAGTTGGGATGTACAGTAGCTAGCACATAGGTTTGATAGCATTGTTGGGATGGACAGTAGATAGCACATTGGTTTGATTGTAGCATAGTTGGGATGGACAGTAGCTAGCACATTGGTTTGCTAGTAGCATAGTTGGGATGGACAGTAGCTATTACATTGGTTTGATAGCATCATAGTTGGGATGGACAGTAGCTAGCGCATTGGTTTGATAGTAGCATAGTTGGGATGGACAGTAGCTAGCAAGTTGGTTTGATAGTAGCATAGTTGGGATGGACAGTAGCTAGCACATTGGTTTGATAGCATCATAGTTGGGATGGACAGTAGCTAGCGCATTGGTTTGATAGTAGTATAGTTGGGATGTACAGTAGCTAGCACATAGGTTTGATAGCATTGTTGGGATGGACAGTAGATAGCACATTGGTTTGATTGTAGCATAGTTGGGATGGACAGTAGCTAGCACATTGGTTTGATAGTAGCATAGTTGGGATGGACAGTAGCTATTACATTGGTTTGATAGCATCATAGTTGGGATGGACAGTAGCTAGCGCATTGGTTTGATAGTAGCATAGTTGGGATGGACAGTAGCTAGCGCATTGGTTTGATAGTAGCATAGTTGGGATGGACTGTAAGTAGTGCATTGGTTTGATAGTAGCATTGTTGGGATGGACAGTAGATAGCACATTGGTTTGATAGCATCATAGTTGGGATGGACAGTAGCTAGCGCATTGGTTTGATAGTAGCATAGTTGGGATGGACAGTAGCTAGCACATTGGTTTGATAGTAGCATAGTTGGGATGGACAGTAGCTAGCACATTGGTTTGATAGTAGCATAGTTGGGATGGACAGTAGCTAGCACATTGGTTTGATAGTAGCATAGTTGGAATGGACAGTAGCTAGCACATTGGTTTGATAGTAGCATAGTTGGGATGGACAGTAGCTATTACATTGGTTTGATAGCATAGTTGGGATGGACAGTAGCTAGCACATTGGTTTGATAGCATCATAGTTGGGATGGACAGTAGCTAGCGCATTGGTTTGATAGTAGCATAGTTGGGATGGAAAGTAGCTAGCAAGTTGGTTTGATAGTAGCATAGTTGGGATGGACAGTAGCTAGCACATTGGTTTGATAGCATCATAGTTGGGATGGACAGTAGCTAGCGCATTGGTTTGATAGTAGTATAGTTGGGATGTACAGTAGCTAGCACATAGGTTTGATAGCATTGTTGGGATGGACAGTAGATAGCACATTGGTTTGATTGTAGCATAGTTGGGATGGACAGTAGCTAGCACATTGGTTTGATAGTAGCATAGTTGGGATGGACAGTAGCTAGCACATTGGTTTGATAGCATCATAGTTGGGATGGACAGTAGCTAGCGCATTGGTTTGATAGTAGCATAGTTGGGATGGACAGTAGCTATTACATTGGTTTGATAGCATAGTTGGGATGGACAGTAGCTAGCACATTGGTTTGATAGCATCATAGTTGGGATGGACAGTAGCTAGCGCATTGGTTTGATAGTAGCATAGTTGGGATGGAAAGTAGCTAGCAAGTTGGTTTGATAGTAGCATAGTTGGGATGACAGTAGCTAGCACATTGGTTTGATAGCATCATAGTTGGGATGGACAGTAGCTAGCGCATTGGTTTGATAGTAGTATAGTTGGGATGTACAGTAGCTAGCACATAGGTTTGATAGCATTGTTGGGATGGACAGTAGCTAGCACATTGGTTTGCTAGTAGCATAGTTGGGATGGACAGTAGCTATTACATTGGTTTGATAGCATCATAGTTGGGATGGACAGTAGCTAGCGCATTGGTTTGATAGTAGCATAGTTGGGATGGACAGTAGCTAGCAAGTTGGTTTGATAGTAGCATAGTTGGGATGTACAGTAGCTAGCACATAGGTTTGATAGCATTGTTGGGATGGACAGTAGCTAGCGCATTGGTTTGATAGTAGTATAGTTGGGATGTACAGTAGCTAGCACATAGGTTTGATAGCATTGTTGGGATGGACAGTAGATAGCACATTGGTTTGATTGTAGCATAGTTGGGATGGACAGTAGCTAGCACATTGGTTTGATAGTAGCATAGTTGGGATGGACAGTAGCTATTACATTGGTTTGATAGCATCATAGTTGGGATGGACAGTAGCTAGCGCATTGGTTTGATAGTAGCATAGTTGGGATGGACAGTAGCTAGCGCATTGGTTTGATAGTAGCATAGTTGGGATGGACTGTAAGTAGTGCATTGGTTTGATAGTAGCATTGTTGGGATGGACAGTAGATAGCACATTGGTTTGATAGTAGCATAGTTGGGATGGACAGTAGCTAGCACATTGGTTTGATAGTAGCATAGTTGGGATGGACAGTAGCTAGCACATTGGTTTGATAGTAGCATAGTTGGGATGGACAGTAGCTAGCAAGTTGGTTTGATAGTAGCATAGTTGGGATGGACAGTAGCTAGCACATTGGTTTGATAGCATCATAGTTGGGATGGACAGTATCTAGCGCATTGGTTTGATAGTAGTATAGTTGGGATGTACAGTAGCTAGCACATAGGTTTGATAGCATTGTTGGGATGGACAGTAGATGGCACATTGGTTTGATTGTAGCATAGTTGGGATGGACAGTAGCTAGCACATTGGTTTGATAGTAGCATAGTTGGGATGGACAGTAGCTAGCACATTGGTTTGATAGCATCATAGTTTGGATGGACAGTAGCTAGCGCATTGGTTTGATAGTAGCATAGTTGGGATGGACAGTAGCTAGCGCATTGGTTTGATAGTAGCATAGTTGGGATGGACAGTAGCTAGCACATTGGTTTGATAGTAGCAAAGTTGGGATGGACAGTAGCTAGCACATTGGTTTGATAGTAGCATAGTTGGGATGGACAGTAGCTAGCACATTGGTTTGATAGTAGCATAGTTGGGATGGACAGTAGCTAGCACATTGGTTTGATAGTAGCATAGTTGGGATGGACAGTAGCTAGCACATTGGTTTGATAGCATCATAGTTGGGATGGACAGTAGCTAGCGCATTGGTTTGATAGTAGCATAGTTGGGATGGACAGTAGCTAGCGCATTGGTTTGATAGTAGCATAGTTGGGATGTACAGTAGGTAGCACATAGGTTTGATAGCATTGTTGGGATGGACAGTAGATAGCACATTGGTATGATTGTAGCATAGTTGGGATGGACAGTAGCTAGCACATTGGTTTGATAGTAGCATAGTTGGGATGGACAGTAGCTAGCACATTGGTTTGATAGCATCATAGTTGGGATGGACAGTAGCTAGCGCATTGGTTTGATAGTAGCATAGTTGGGATGGACAGTAGCTAGCGCATTGGTTTGATAGTAGCATAGTTGGGATGGACTGTAGCTAGCGCATTGGTTTGATAGTAGCATTGTTGGGATGGACAGTAGATAGCACATTGGTTTGATTGTAGCATAGTTGGGATGGACAGTAGCTAGCACATTGGTTTGATAGTAGCATAGTTGGGATGGACAGTAGCTATTACATTGGTTTGATAGTAGCATAGTTGGGATGGACAGTAGCTAGCACATTGGTTTGATAGTAGCATAGTTGGGATGGACAGTAGCTAGCACATTGGTTTGATAGTAGCATAGTTGGGATGGACAGTAGCTAGCACATTTGTTTGATGGATGGACAGTAGCTAGCACATAGGTTTGATAGCATTGTTGGGATGGACAGTAGATAGCACATTGGTTTGATTGTAGCATAGTTGGGATGGACAGTAGCTAGCACATTGGTTTGATAGTAGCATAGTTGGGATGGACAGTAGCTAGCACATTGGTTTGATAGTAGCATAGTTGGGATGGACAGTAGCTAGCACATTGGTTTGATAGCATCATAGTTGGGATGGACAGTAGCTAGCGCATTGGTTTGATAGTAGCATAGTTGGGATGGACTGTAAGTAGCGCATTGGTTTGATAGTAGCATTGTTGGGATGGACAGTAGATAGCACATTGGTTTGATAGTAGCATAGTTGGGATGGACAGTAGCTAGCACATTGGTTTGATAGTAGCATAGTTGGGATGGACAGTAGCTAGCACATTGGTTTGATAGTAGCATAGTTGGGATGGACAGTAGCTAGCACATTGGTTTGATAGCATCATAGTTGGGATGGACAGTAGCTAGCGCATTGGTTTGATAGTAGTATAGTTGGGATGTACAGTAGCTAGCACATAGGTTTGATAGCATTGTTGGGATGGACAGTAGATGGCACATTGGTTTGATTGTAGCATAGTTGGGATGGACAGTAGCTAGCACATTGGTTTGATAGTAGCATAGTTGGGATGGACAGTAGCTAGCACATTGGTTTGATAGCATCATAGTTTGGATGGACAGTAGCTAGCGCATTGGTTTGATAGTAGCATAGTTGGGATGGACAGTAGCTAGCGCATTGGTTTGATAGTAGCATAGTTGGGATGGACTGTAGCTAGCGCATTGGTTTGATTGTAGCATCGTTGGGATGGACAGTAGCTAGCACATTGGTTTGATAGTAGCATAGTTGGGATGGACAGTAGCTAGCACATTGGTTTGATAGTAGCATAGTTGGGATGGACAGTACCTAGCACATTGGTTTGATAGTAGCATAGTTGGGATGGACAGTAGTTAGCACATTGGTTTGATAGTAGCATAGTTGGGATGGACAGTAGCTAGCACATTGGTTTGATAGTAGCATAGTTGGGATGGACAGTAGCTAGCACATTGGTTTGATAGTAGCATAGTTGGGATGGATAGTAGCTAGCACATTGGTTTGATAGTAGCATAGTTGGGATGGACAGTAGCTAGCACATTGGTTTGATAGCATCATAGTTGGGATGGACAGTAGCTAGCGCATTGGTTTGATAGTAGCATAGTTGGGATGGACAGTAGCTAGCACATTGGTTTGATAGCATCATAGTTGGGATGGACAGTAGCTAGCGCATCGGTTTGATAGTAGCATAGTTGGGATGGACAGTAGCTAGCGCATTGGTTTGATAGTAGCATAGTTGGGATGGACTGTAGCTAGCACATAGGTTTGATAGCATTGTTGGGATGGACAGTAGATAGCACATTGGTTTGATTGTAGCATAGTTGGGATGGACAGTAGCTAGCACATTGGTTTGATAGTAGCATAGTTGGGATGGACAGTAGCTAGCACATTGGTTTGATAGCATCATAGTTGGGATGGACAGTAGCTAGCGCATCGGTTTGATAGTAGCATAGTTGGGATGGACAGTAGCTAGCGCATTGGTTTGATAGTAGCATAGTTGGGATGGACTGTAGCTAGCGCATTGGTTTGATAGTAGCATTGTTGGGATGGACAGTAGATAGCACATTGGTTTGATTGTAGCATAGTTGGGATGGACAGTAGCTAGCACATTGATTTGATAGTAGCATAGTTGGGAGGGACAGTAGCTAGCACATTGGTTTGATAGTAGCATAGTTGGGATGGACAGTAGCTAGCACATTGGTTTGATAGTAGCATAGTTGGGATGGACAGTAGCTAGCACATTGGTTTGATAGTAGCATAGTTGGGATGGACAGTAGCTAGCACATTGGTTTGATAGTTGCATAGTTGGGATGTACAGTAGCTAGCACATAGGTTTGATAGCATTGTTGGGATGTACAGTAGATAGCACATTGGTTTGATTGTAGCATAGTTAGGATGGACAGTAGCTAGCACATTGGTTTGATAGTAGCATAGTTAGGATGGACAGTAGCTAGCACATTGGTTTGATAGTAGCATAGTTGGAATGGACAGTAGCTAGCACATAGGTTTGATAGCATTGTTGGGATGGACAGTAGATAGCACATTGGTTTGATTGTAGCATAGTTGGGATGGACAGTAGCTAGCACATTGGTTTGATAGTAGCATAGTTGGAATGGACAGTAGCTAGCACATTGGTTTGATAGTAGCATAGTTGGGATGGACAGTAGCTAGCACATTGGTTTGATAGCATCATAGTTGGGATGGACAGTAGCTAGCGCATTGGTTTGATAGTAGCATAGTTGGGATGGACAGTAGCTAGCGCATTGGTTTGATAGTAGCATAGTTGGGATGGACAGTAGCTAGCACATTGGTTTGATAGCATCATAGTTGGGATGGACAGTAGCTAGCACATTGGTTTGATAGTAGCATAGTTGGGATGGACAGTAGCTAGCGCATTGGTTTGATAGTAGCATAGTTGGGATATACAGTAGCTAGCACATAGGTTTGATAGCATTGTTGGGATGGACAGTAGATAGCACATTGGTTTGATTGTAGCATAGTGGGGATGGACAGTAGCTAGCACATTGGTTTGATAGTAGCATAGTTGGGATGGACAGTAGCTAGCACATTGGTTTGATAGCATCATAGTTGGGATGGACAGTAGCTAGCGCATTGGTTTGATAGTAGCATAGTTGGGATGGACAGTAGCTAGCGCATTGGTTTGATAGTAGCATAGTTGGGATGGACTGTAGCTAGCGCATTGGTTTGATAGTAGCATTGTTGGGATGGACAGTAGATAGCACATTGGTTTGATTGTAGCATAGTTGGGATGGACAGTAGCTAGCACATTGGTTTGATAGTAGCATAGTTGGGATGGACAGTAGCTAGCACATTGGTTTGATAGTAGCATAGTTGGGATGTACAGTAGCTAGCACATAGGTTTGATAGCATTGTTGGGATGGACAGTAGATAGCACATTGGTTTGATTGTAGCATAGTTGGGATGGACAGTAGCTAGCACATTGGTTTGATAGTAGCATAGTTGGAATGGACAGTAGCTAGCACATTGGTTTGATAGTAGCATAGTTGGGATGGACAGTAGCTAGCACATTGGTTTGATAGCATCATAGTTGGGATGGACAGTAGCTAGCGCATTGGTTTGATAGTAGCATAGTTGGGATGGACTGTAGCTAGCGCATTGGTTTGATAGTAGCATTGTTGGGATGGACAGTAGCTAGCACATTGGTTTGATAGTAGCATAGTTGGGATGGACAGTAGCTAGCACATTGGTTTGATAGCATCATAGTTGGGATGGACAGTAGCTAGCGCAATGGTTTGATAGTAGTATAGTTGGGATGTACAGTAGCTAGCACATAGGTTTGATAGCATTGTTGGGATGGACAGTAGATAGCACATTGGTTTGATTGTAGCATAGTTGGGATGGACAGTAGCTAGCACATTGGTTTGATAGTAGCATAGTTGGGATGGACAGTAGCTAGCACATTGGTTTGATAGCATCATAGTTGGGATGGACAGTAGCTAGCGCATTGGTTTGATAGTAGCATAGTTGGGATGGACAGTAGCTATTACATTGGTTTGATAGCATAGTTGGGATGGACAGTAGCTAGCACATTGGTTTGATAGCATCATAGTTGGGATGGACAGTAGCTAGCGCATTGGTTTGATAGTAGCATAGTTGGGATGGAAAGTAGCTAGCAAGTTGGTTTGATAGTAGCATAGTTGGGATGACAGTAGCTAGCACATTGGTTTGATAGCATCATAGTTGGGATGGACAGTAGCTAGCGCATTGGTTTGATAGTAGTATAGTTGGGATGTACAGTAGCTAGCACATAGGTTTGATAGCATTGTTGGGATGGACAGTAGATAGCACATTGGTTTGATTGTAGCATAGTTGGGATGGACAGTAGCTAGCACATTGGTTTGCTAGTAGCATAGTTGGGATGGACAGTAGCTATTACATTGGTTTGATAGCATCATAGTTGGGATGGACAGTAGCTAGCGCATTGGTTTGATAGTAGCATAGTTGGGATGGACAGTAGCTAGCAAGTTGGTTTGATAGTAGCATAGTTGGGATGGACAGTAGCTAGCACATTGGTTTGATAGCATCATAGTTGGGATGGACAGTAGCTAGCGCATTGGTTTGATAGTAGTATAGTTGGGATGTACAGTAGCTAGCACATAGGTTTGATAGCATTGTTGGGATGGACAGTAGATAGCACATTGGTTTGATTGTAGCATAGTTGGGATGGACAGTAGCTAGCACATTGGTTTGATAGTAGCATAGTTGGGATGGACAGTAGCTATTACATTGGTTTGATAGCATCATAGTTGGGATGGACAGTAGCTAGCGCATTGGTTTGATAGTAGCATAGTTGGGATGGACAGTAGCTAGCGCATTGGTTTGATAGTAGCATAGTTGGGATGGACTGTAAGTAGTGCATTGGTTTGATAGTAGCATTGTTGGGATGGACAGTAGATAGCACATTGGTTTGATAGCATCATAGTTGGGATGGACAGTAGCTAGCGCATTGGTTTGATAGTAGCATAGTTGGGATGGACAGTAGCTAGCACATTGGTTTGATAGTAGCATAGTTGGGATGGACAGTAGCTAGCACATTGGTTTGATAGTAGCATAGTTGGGATGGACAGTAGCTAGCACATTGGTTTGATAGTAGCATAGTTGGAATGGACAGTAGCTAGCACATTGGTTTGATAGTAGCATAGTTGGGATGGACAGTAGCTATTACATTGGTTTGATAGCATAGTTGGGATGGACAGTAGCTAGCACATTGGTTTGATAGCATCATAGTTGGGATGGACAGTAGCTAGCGCATTGGTTTGATAGTAGCATAGTTGGGATGGAAAGTAGCTAGCAAGTTGGTTTGATAGTAGCATAGTTGGGATGGACAGTAGCTAGCACATTGGTTTGATAGCATCATAGTTGGGATGGACAGTAGCTAGCGCATTGGTTTGATAGTAGTATAGTTGGGATGTACAGTAGCTAGCACATAGGTTTGATAGCATTGTTGGGATGGACAGTAGATAGCACATTGGTTTGATTGTAGCATAGTTGGGATGGACAGTAGCTAGCACATTGGTTTGATAGTAGCATAGTTGGGATGGACAGTAGCTAGCACATTGGTTTGATAGCATCATAGTTGGGATGGACAGTAGCTAGCGCATTGGTTTGATAGTAGCATAGTTGGGATGGACAGTAGCTATTACATTGGTTTGATAGCATAGTTGGGATGGACAGTAGCTAGCACATTGGTTTGATAGCATCATAGTTGGGATGGACAGTAGCTAGCGCATTGGTTTGATAGTAGCATAGTTGGGATGGAAAGTAGCTAGCAAGTTGGTTTGATAGTAGCATAGTTGGGATGACAGTAGCTAGCACATTGGTTTGATAGCATCATAGTTGGGATGGACAGTAGCTAGCGCATTGGTTTGATAGTAGTATAGTTGGGATGTACAGTAGCTAGCACATAGGTTTGATAGCATTGTTGGGATGGACAGTAGCTAGCACATTGGTTTGCTAGTAGCATAGTTGGGATGGACAGTAGCTATTACATTGGTTTGATAGCATCATAGTTGGGATGGACAGTAGCTAGCGCATTGGTTTGATAGTAGCATAGTTGGGATGGACAGTAGCTAGCAAGTTGGTTTGATAGTAGCATAGTTGGGATGTACAGTAGCTAGCACATAGGTTTGATAGCATTGTTGGGATGGACAGTAGCTAGCGCATTGGTTTGATAGTAGTATAGTTGGGATGTACAGTAGCTAGCACATAGGTTTGATAGCATTGTTGGGATGGACAGTAGATAGCACATTGGTTTGATTGTAGCATAGTTGGGATGGACAGTAGCTAGCACATTGGTTTGATAGTAGCATAGTTGGGATGGACAGTAGCTATTACATTGGTTTGATAGCATCATAGTTGGGATGGACAGTAGCTAGCGCATTGGTTTGATAGTAGCATAGTTGGGATGGACAGTAGCTAGCGCATTGGTTTGATAGTAGCATAGTTGGGATGGACTGTAAGTAGTGCATTGGTTTGATAGTAGCATTGTTGGGATGGACAGTAGATAGCACATTGGTTTGATAGTAGCATAGTTGGGATGGACAGTAGCTAGCACATTGGTTTGATAGTAGCATAGTTGGGATGGACAGTAGCTAGCACATTGGTTTGATAGTAGCATAGTTGGGATGGACAGTAGCTAGCAAGTTGGTTTGATAGTAGCATAGTTGGGATGGACAGTAGCTAGCACATTGGTTTGATAGCATCATAGTTGGGATGGACAGTATCTAGCGCATTGGTTTGATAGTAGTATAGTTGGGATGTACAGTAGCTAGCACATAGGTTTGATAGCATTGTTGGGATGGACAGTAGATGGCACATTGGTTTGATTGTAGCATAGTTGGGATGGACAGTAGCTAGCACATTGGTTTGATAGTAGCATAGTTGGGATGGACAGTAGCTAGCACATTGGTTTGATAGCATCATAGTTTGGATGGACAGTAGCTAGCGCATTGGTTTGATAGTAGCATAGTTGGGATGGACAGTAGCTAGCGCATTGGTTTGATAGTAGCATAGTTGGGATGGACAGTAGCTAGCACATTGGTTTGATAGTAGCAAAGTTGGGATGGACAGTAGCTAGCACATTGGTTTGATAGTAGCATAGTTGGGATGGACAGTAGCTAGCACATTGGTTTGATAGTAGCATAGTTGGGATGGACAGTAGCTAGCACATTGGTTTGATAGTAGCATAGTTGGGATGGACAGTAGCTAGCACATTGGTTTGATAGCATCATAGTTGGGATGGACAGTAGCTAGCGCATTGGTTTGATAGTAGCATAGTTGGGATGGACAGTAGCTAGCGCATTGGTTTGATAGTAGCATAGTTGGGATGTACAGTAGGTAGCACATAGGTTTGATAGCATTGTTGGGATGGACAGTAGATAGCACATTGGTATGATTGTAGCATAGTTGGGATGGACAGTAGCTAGCACATTGGTTTGATAGTAGCATAGTTGGGATGGACAGTAGCTAGCACATTGGTTTGATAGCATCATAGTTGGGATGGACAGTAGCTAGCGCATTGGTTTGATAGTAGCATAGTTGGGATGGACAGTAGCTAGCGCATTGGTTTGATAGTAGCATAGTTGGGATGGACTGTAGCTAGCGCATTGGTTTGATAGTAGCATTGTTGGGATGGACAGTAGATAGCACATTGGTTTGATTGTAGCATAGTTGGGATGGACAGTAGCTAGCACATTGGTTTGATAGTAGCATAGTTGGGATGGACAGTAGCTATTACATTGGTTTGATAGTAGCATAGTTGGGATGGACAGTAGCTAGCACATTGGTTTGATAGTAGCATAGTTGGGATGGACAGTAGCTAGCACATTGGTTTGATAGTAGCATAGTTGGGATGGACAGTAGCTAGCACATTTGTTTGATGGATGGACAGTAGCTAGCACATAGGTTTGATAGCATTGTTGGGATGGACAGTAGATAGCACATTGGTTTGATTGTAGCATAGTTGGGATGGACAGTAGCTAGCACATTGGTTTGATAGTAGCATAGTTGGGATGGACAGTAGCTAGCACATTGGTTTGATAGTAGCATAGTTGGGATGGACAGTAGCTAGCACATTGGTTTGATAGCATCATAGTTGGGATGGACAGTAGCTAGCGCATTGGTTTGATAGTAGCATAGTTGGGATGGACTGTAAGTAGCGCATTGGTTTGATAGTAGCATTGTTGGGATGGACAGTAGATAGCACATTGGTTTGATAGTAGCATAGTTGGGATGGACAGTAGCTAGCACATTGGTTTGATAGTAGCATAGTTGGGATGGACAGTAGCTAGCACATTGGTTTGATAGTAGCATAGTTGGGATGGACAGTAGCTAGCACATTGGTTTGATAGCATCATAGTTGGGATGGACAGTAGCTAGCGCATTGGTTTGATAGTAGTATAGTTGGGATGTACAGTAGCTAGCACATAGGTTTGATAGCATTGTTGGGATGGACAGTAGATGGCACATTGGTTTGATTGTAGCATAGTTGGGATGGACAGTAGCTAGCACATTGGTTTGATAGTAGCATAGTTGGGATGGACAGTAGCTAGCACATTGGTTTGATAGCATCATAGTTTGGATGGACAGTAGCTAGCGCATTGGTTTGATAGTAGCATAGTTGGGATGGACAGTAGCTAGCGCATTGGTTTGATAGTAGCATAGTTGGGATGGACTGTAGCTAGCGCATTGGTTTGATTGTAGCATCGTTGGGATGGACAGTAGCTAGCACATTGGTTTGATAGTAGCATAGTTGGGATGGACAGTAGCTAGCACATTGGTTTGATAGTAGCATAGTTGGGATGGACAGTACCTAGCACATTGGTTTGATAGTAGCATAGTTGGGATGGACAGTAGTTAGCACATTGGTTTGATAGTAGCATAGTTGGGATGGACAGTAGCTAGCACATTGGTTTGATAGTAGCATAGTTGGGATGGACAGTAGCTAGCACATTGGTTTGATAGTAGCATAGTTGGGATGGATAGTAGCTAGCACATTGGTTTGATAGTAGCATAGTTGGGATGGACAGTAGCTAGCACATTGGTTTGATAGCATCATAGTTGGGATGGACAGTAGCTAGCGCATTGGTTTGATAGTAGCATAGTTGGGATGGACAGTAGCTAGCACATTGGTTTGATAGCATCATAGTTGGGATGGACAGTAGCTAGCGCATCGGTTTGATAGTAGCATAGTTGGGATGGACAGTAGCTAGCGCATTGGTTTGATAGTAGCATAGTTGGGATGGACTGTAGCTAGCACATAGGTTTGATAGCATTGTTGGGATGGACAGTAGATAGCACATTGGTTTGATTGTAGCATAGTTGGGATGGACAGTAGCTAGCACATTGGTTTGATAGTAGCATAGTTGGGATGGACAGTAGCTAGCACATTGGTTTGATAGCATCATAGTTGGGATGGACAGTAGCTAGCGCATCGGTTTGATAGTAGCATAGTTGGGATGGACAGTAGCTAGCGCATTGGTTTGATAGTAGCATAGTTGGGATGGACTGTAGCTAGCGCATTGGTTTGATAGTAGCATTGTTGGGATGGACAGTAGATAGCACATTGGTTTGATTGTAGCATAGTTGGGATGGACAGTAGCTAGCACATTGATTTGATAGTAGCATAGTTGGGAGGGACAGTAGCTAGCACATTGGTTTGATAGTAGCATAGTTGGGATGGACAGTAGCTAGCACATTGGTTTGATAGTAGCATAGTTGGGATGGACAGTAGCTAGCACATTGGTTTGATAGTAGCATAGTTGGGATGGACAGTAGCTAGCACATTGGTTTGATAGTAGCATAGTTGGGATGTACAGTAGCTAGCACATAGGTTTGATAGCATTGTTGGGATGTACAGTAGATAGCACATTGGTTTGATTGTAGCATAGTTAGGATGGACAGTAGCTAGCACATTGGTTTGATAGTAGCATAGTTAGGATGGACAGTAGCTAGCACATTGGTTTGATAGTAGCATAGTTGGAATGGACAGTAGCTAGCACATAGGTTTGATAGCATTGTTGGGATGGACAGTAGATAGCACATTGGTTTGATAGTAGCATAGTTGGGATGGACAGTAGCTAGCACATTGGTTTGATAGCATCATAGTTGGGATGGACAGTAGCTAGCGCATTGGTTTGATAGTAGCATAGTTGGGATGGACAGTAGCTAGCGCATTGGTTTGATAGTAGCATAGTTGGGATGGACAGTAGCTAGCACATTGGTTTGATAGCATCATAGTTGGGATGGACAGTAGCTAGCACATTGGTTTGATAGTAGCATAGTTGGGATGGACAGTAGCTAGCGCATTGGTTTGATAGTAGCATAGTTGGGATATACAGTAGCTAGCACATAGGTTTGATAGCATTGTTGGGATGGACAGTAGATAGCACATTGGTTTGATTGTAGCATAGTGGGGATGGACAGTAGCTAGCACATTGGTTTGATAGTAGCATAGTTGGGATGGACAGTAGCTAGCACATTGGTTTGATAGCATCATAGTTGGGATGGACAGTAGCTAGCGCATTGGTTTGATAGTAGCATAGTTGGGATGGACAGTAGCTAGCGCATTGGTTTGATAGTAGCATAGTTGGGATGGACTGTAGCTAGCGCATTGGTTTGATAGTAGCATTGTTGGGATGGACAGTAGATAGCACATTGGTTTGATTGTAGCATAGTTGGGATGGACAGTAGCTAGCACATTGGTTTGATAGTAGCATAGTTGGGATGGACAGTAGCTAGCACATTGGTTTGATAGTAGCATAGTTGGGATGTACAGTAGCTAGCACATAGGTTTGATAGCATTGTTGGGATGGACAGTAGATAGCACATTGGTTTGATTGTAGCATAGTTGGGATGGACAGTAGCTAGCACATTGGTTTGATAGTAGCATAGTTGGAATGGACAGTAGCTAGCACATTGGTTTGATAGTAGCATAGTTGGGATGGACAGTAGCTAGCACATTGGTTTGATAGCATCATAGTTGGGATGGACAGTAGCTAGCGCATTGGTTTGATAGTAGCATAGTTGGGATGGACTGTAGCTAGCGCATTGGTTTGATAGTAGCATTGTTGGGATGGACAGTAGCTAGCACATTGGTTTGATAGTAGCATAGTTGGGATGGACAGTAGCTAGCACATTGGTTTGATAGCATCATAGTTGGGATGGACAGTAGCTAGCGCAATGGTTTGATAGTAGTATAGTTGGGATGTACAGTAGCTAGCACATAGGTTTGATAGCATTGTTGGGATGGACAGTAGATAGCACATTGGTTTGATTGTAGCATAGTTGGGATGGACAGTAGCTAGCACATTGGTTTGATAGTAGCATAGTTGGGATGGACAGTAGCTAGCACATTGGTTTGATAGCATCATAGTTGGGATGGACAGTAGCTAGCGCATTGGTTTGATAGTAGCATAGTTGGGATGGACAGTAGCTATTACATTGGTTTGATAGCATAGTTGGGATGGACAGTAGCTAGCACATTGGTTTGATAGCATCATAGTTGGGATGGACAGTAGCTAGCGCATTGGTTTGATAGTAGCATAGTTGGGATGGAAAGTAGCTAGCAAGTTGGTTTGATAGTAGCATAGTTGGGATGACAGTAGCTAGCACATTGGTTTGATAGCATCATAGTTGGGATGGACAGTAGCTAGCGCATTGGTTTGATAGTAGTATAGTTGGGATGTACAGTAGCTAGCACATAGGTTTGATAGCATTGTTGGGATGGACAGTAGATAGCACATTGGTTTGATTGTAGCATAGTTGGGATGGACAGTAGCTAGCACATTGGTTTGCTAGTAGCATAGTTGGGATGGACAGTAGCTATTACATTGGTTTGATAGCATCATAGTTGGGATGGACAGTAGCTAGCGCATTGGTTTGATAGTAGCATAGTTGGGATGGACAGTAGCTAGCAAGTTGGTTTGATAGTAGCATAGTTGGGATGGACAGTAGCTAGCACATTGGTTTGATAGCATCATAGTTGGGATGGACAGTAGCTAGCGCATTGGTTTGATAGTAGTATAGTTGGGATGTACAGTAGCTAGCACATAGGTTTGATAGCATTGTTGGGATGGACAGTAGATAGCACATTGGTTTGATTGTAGCATAGTTGGGATGGACAGTAGCTAGCACATTGGTTTGATAGTAGCATAGTTGGGATGGACAGTAGCTATTACATTGGTTTGATAGCATCATAGTTGGGATGGACAGTAGCTAGCGCATTGGTTTGATAGTAGCATAGTTGGGATGGACAGTAGCTAGCGCATTGGTTTGATAGTAGCATAGTTGGGATGGACTGTAAGTAGTGCATTGGTTTGATAGTAGCATTGTTGGGATGGACAGTAGATAGCACATTGGTTTGATAGCATCATAGTTGGGATGGACAGTAGCTAGCGCATTGGTTTGATAGTAGCATAGTTGGGATGGACAGTAGCTAGCACATTGGTTTGATAGTAGCATAGTTGGGATGGACAGTAGCTAGCACATTGGTTTGATAGTAGCATAGTTGGGATGGACAGTAGCTAGCACATTGGTTTGATAGTAGCATAGTTGGAATGGACAGTAGCTAGCACATTGGTTTGATAGTAGCATAGTTGGGATGGACAGTAGCTATTACATTGGTTTGATAGCATAGTTGGGATGGACAGTAGCTAGCACATTGGTTTGATAGCATCATAGTTGGGATGGACAGTAGCTAGCGCATTGGTTTGATAGTAGCATAGTTGGGATGGAAAGTAGCTAGCAAGTTGGTTTGATAGTAGCATAGTTGGGATGGACAGTAGCTAGCACATTGGTTTGATAGCATCATAGTTGGGATGGACAGTAGCTAGCGCATTGGTTTGATAGTAGTATAGTTGGGATGTACAGTAGCTAGCACATAGGTTTGATAGCATTGTTGGGATGGACAGTAGATAGCACATTGGTTTTATTGTAGCATAGTTGGGATGGACAGTAGCTAGCACATTGGTTTGATAGTAGCATAGTTGGGATGGACAGTAGCTAGCACATTGGTTTGATAGCATCATAGTTGGGATGGACAGTAGCTAGCGCATTGGTTTGATAGTAGCATAGTTGGGATGGACAGTAGCTATTACATTGGTTTGATAGCATAGTTGGGATGGACAGTAGCTAGCACATTGGTTTGATAGCATCATAGTTGGGATGGACAGTAGCTAGCGCATTGGTTTGATAGTAGCATAGTTGGGATGGAAAGTAGCTAGCAAGTTGGTTTGATAGTAGCATAGTTGGGATGACAGTAGCTAGCACATTGGTTTGATAGCATCATAGTTGGGATGGACAGTAGCTAGCGCATTGGTTTGATAGTAGTATAGTTGGGATGTACAGTAGCTAGCACATAGGTTTGATAGCATTGTTGGGATGGACAGTAGCTAGCACATTGGTTTGCTAGTAGCATAGTTGGGATGGACAGTAGCTATTACATTGGTTTGATAGCATCATAGTTGGGATGGACAGTAGCTAGCGCATTGGTTTGATAGTAGCATAGTTGGGATGGACAGTAGCTAGCAAGTTGGTTTGATAGTAGCATAGTTGGGATGTACAGTAGCTAGCACATAGGTTTGATAGCATTGTTGGGATGGACAGTAGCTAGCGCATTGGTTTGATAGTAGTATAGTTGGGATGTACAGTAGCTAGCACATAGGTTTGATAGCATTGTTGGGATGGACAGTAGATAGCACATTGGTTTGATTGTAGCATAGTTGGGATGGACAGTAGCTAGCACATTGGTTTGATAGTAGCATAGTTGGGATGGACAGTAGCTATTACATTGGTTTGATAGCATCATAGTTGGGATGGACAGTAGCTAGCGCATTGGTTTGATAGTAGCATAGTTGGGATGGACAGTAGCTAGCGCATTGGTTTGATAGTAGCATAGTTGGGATGGACTGTAAGTAGTGCATTGGTTTGATAGTAGCATTGTTGGGATGGACAGTAGATAGCACATTGGTTTGATAGTAGCATAGTTGGGATGGACAGTAGCTAGCACATTGGTTTGATAGTAGCATAGTTGGGATGGACAGTAGCTAGCACATTGGTTTGATAGTAGCATAGTTGGGATGGACAGTAGCTAGCAAGTTGGTTTGATAGTAGCATAGTTGGGATGGACAGTAGCTAGCACATTGGTTTGATAGCATCATAGTTGGGATGGACAGTATCTAGCGCATTGGTTTGATAGTAGTATAGTTGGGATGTACAGTAGCTAGCACATAGGTTTGATAGCATTGTTGGGATGGACAGTAGATGGCACATTGGTTTGATTGTAGCATAGTTGGGATGGACAGTAGCTAGCACATTGGTTTGATAGTAGCATAGTTGGGATGGACAGTAGCTAGCACATTGGTTTGATAGCATCATAGTTTGGATGGACAGTAGCTAGCGCATTGGTTTGATAGTAGCATAGTTGGGATGGACAGTAGCTAGCGCATTGGTTTGATAGTAGCATAGTTGGGATGGACAGTAGCTAGCACATTGGTTTGATAGTAGCAAAGTTGGGATGGACAGTAGCTAGCACATTGGTTTGATAGTAGCATAGTTGGGATGGACAGTAGCTAGCACATTGGTTTGATAGTAGCATAGTTGGGATGGACAGTAGCTAGCACATTGGTTTGATAGTAGCATAGTTGGGATGGACAGTAGCTAGCACATTGGTTTGATAGCATCATAGTTGGGATGGACAGTAGCTAGCGCATTGGTTTGATAGTAGCATAGTTGGGATGGACAGTAGCTAGCGCATTGGTTTGATAGTAGCATAGTTGGGATGTACAGTAGGTAGCACATAGGTTTGATAGCATTGTTGGGATGGACAGTAGATAGCACATTGGTATGATTGTAGCATAGTTGGGATGGACAGTAGCTAGCACATTGGTTTGATAGTAGCATAGTTGGGATGGACAGTAGCTAGCACATTGGTTTGATAGCATCATAGTTGGGATGGACAGTAGCTAGCGCATTGGTTTGATAGTAGCATAGTTGGGATGGACAGTAGCTAGCGCATTGGTTTGATAGTAGCATAGTTGGGATGGACTGTAGCTAGCGCATTGGTTTGATAGTAGCATTGTTGGGATGGACAGTAGATAGCACATTGGTTTGATTGTAGCATAGTTGGGATGGACAGTAGCTAGCACATTGGTTTGATAGTAGCATAGTTGGGATGGACAGTAGCTATTACATTGGTTTGATAGTAGCATAGTTGGGATGGACAGTAGCTAGCACATTGGTTTGATAGTAGCATAGTTGGGATGGACAGTAGCTAGCACATTGGTTTGATAGTAGCATAGTTGGGATGGACAGTAGCTAGCACATTTGTTTGATGGATGGACAGTAGCTAGCACATAGGTTTGATAGCATTGTTGGGATGGACAGTAGATAGCACATTGGTTTGATTGTAGCATAGTTGGGATGGACAGTAGCTAGCACATTGGTTTGATAGTAGCATAGTTGGGATGGACAGTAGCTAGCACATTGGTTTGATAGTAGCATAGTTGGGATGGACAGTAGCTAGCACATTGGTTTGATAGCATCATAGTTGGGATGGACAGTAGCTAGCGCATTGGTTTGATAGTAGCATAGTTGGGATGGACTGTAAGTAGCGCATTGGTTTGATAGTAGCATTGTTGGGATGGACAGTAGATAGCACATTGGTTTGATAGTAGCATAGTTGGGATGGACAGTAGCTAGCACATTGGTTTGATAGTAGCATAGTTGGGATGGACAGTAGCTAGCACATTGGTTTGATAGTAGCATAGTTGGGATGGACAGTAGCTAGCACATTGGTTTGATAGCATCATAGTTGGGATGGACAGTAGCTAGCGCATTGGTTTGATAGTAGTATAGTTGGGATGTACAGTAGCTAGCACATAGGTTTGATAGCATTGTTGGGATGGACAGTAGATGGCACATTGGTTTGATTGTAGCATAGTTGGGATGGACAGTAGCTAGCACATTGGTTTGATAGTAGCATAGTTGGGATGGACAGTAGCTAGCACATTGGTTTGATAGCATCATAGTTTGGATGGACAGTAGCTAGCGCATTGGTTTGATAGTAGCATAGTTGGGATGGACAGTAGCTAGCGCATTGGTTTGATAGTAGCATAGTTGGGATGGACTGTAGCTAGCGCATTGGTTTGATTGTAGCATCGTTGGGATGGACAGTAGCTAGCACATTGGTTTGATAGTAGCATAGTTGGGATGGACAGTAGCTAGCACATTGGTTTGATAGTAGCATAGTTGGGATGGACAGTACCTAGCACATTGGTTTGATAGTAGCATAGTTGGGATGGACAGTAGTTAGCACATTGGTTTGATAGTAGCATAGTTGGGATGGACAGTAGCTAGCACATTGGTTTGATAGTAGCATAGTTGGGATGGACAGTAGCTAGCACATTGGTTTGATAGTAGCATAGTTGGGATGGATAGTAGCTAGCACATTGGTTTGATAGTAGCATAGTTGGGATGGACAGTAGCTAGCACATTGGTTTGATAGCATCATAGTTGGGATGGACAGTAGCTAGCGCATTGGTTTGATAGTAGCATAGTTGGGATGGACAGTAGCTAGCACATTGGTTTGATAGCATCATAGTTGGGATGGACAGTAGCTAGCGCATCGGTTTGATAGTAGCATAGTTGGGATGGACAGTAGCTAGCGCATTGGTTTGATAGTAGCATAGTTGGGATGGACTGTAGCTAGCACATAGGTTTGATAGCATTGTTGGGATGGACAGTAGATAGCACATTGGTTTGATTGTAGCATAGTTGGGATGGACAGTAGCTAGCACATTGGTTTGATAGTAGCATAGTTGGGATGGACAGTAGCTAGCACATTGGTTTGATAGCATCATAGTTGGGATGGACAGTAGCTAGCGCATCGGTTTGATAGTAGCATAGTTGGGATGGACAGTAGCTAGCGCATTGGTTTGATAGTAGCATAGTTGGGATGGACTGTAGCTAGCGCATTGGTTTGATAGTAGCATTGTTGGGATGGACAGTAGATAGCACATTGGTTTGATTGTAGCATAGTTGGGATGGACAGTAGCTAGCACATTGATTTGATAGTAGCATAGTTGGGAGGGACAGTAGCTAGCACATTGGTTTGATAGTAGCATAGTTGGGATGGACAGTAGCTAGCACATTGGTTTGATAGTAGCATAGTTGGGATGGACAGTAGCTAGCACATTGGTTTGATAGTAGCATAGTTGGGATGGACAGTAGCTAGCACATTGGTTTGATAGTAGCATAGTTGGGATGTACAGTAGCTAGCACATAGGTTTGATAGCATTGTTGGGATGTACAGTAGATAGCACATTGGTTTGATTGTAGCATAGTTAGGATGGACAGTAGCTAGCACATTGGTTTGATAGTAGCATAGTTAGGATGGACAGTAGCTAGCACATTGGTTTGATAGTAGCATAGTTGGAATGGACAGTAGCTAGCACATAGGTTTGATAGCATTGTTGGGATGGACAGTAGATAGCACATTGGTTTGATTGTAGCATAGTTGGGATGGACAGTAGCTAGCACATTGGTTTGATAGTAGCATAGTTGGAATGGACAGTAGCTAGCACATTGGTTTGATAGTAGCATAGTTGGGATGGACAGTAGCTAGCACATTGGTTTGATAGCATCATAGTTGGGATGGACAGTAGCTAGCACATAGGTTTGATAGCATTGTTGGGATGGACAGTAGATAGCACATTGGTTTGATTGTAGCATAGTTGGGATGGACAGTAGCTAGCACATTGGTTTGATAGTAGCATAGTTGGGATGGACAGTAGCTAGCACATTGGTTTGATAGTAGCATAGTTGGGATGGACAGTAGCTAGCACATTGGTTTGATAGCATCATAGTTGGGATGGACAGTAGCTAGCGCATTGGTTTGATAGTAGCATAGTTGGGATGGACTGTAAGTAGCGCATTGGTTTGATAGTAGCATTGTTGGGATGGACAGTAGATAGCACATTGGTTTGATAGTAGCATAGTTGGGATGGACAGTAGCTAGCACATTGGTTTGATAGTAGCATAGTTGGGATGGACAGTAGCTAGCACATTGGTTTGATAGTAGCATAGTTGGGATGGACAGTAGCTAGCACATTGGTTTGATAGCATCATAGTTGGGATGGACAGTAGCTAGCGCATTGGTTTGATAGTAGTATAGTTGGGATGTACAGTAGCTAGCACATAGGTTTGATAGCATTGTTGGGATGGACAGTAGATGGCACATTGGTTTGATTGTAGCATAGTTGGGATGGACAGTAGCTAGCACATTGGTTTGATAGTAGCATAGTTGGGATGGACAGTAGCTAGCACATTGGTTTGATAGTAGCATAGTTGGGATGGACAGTAGCTAGCACATAGGTTTGATAGCATTGTTGGGATGGACAGTAGATAGCACATTGGTTTGATTGTAGCATAGTTGGGATGGACAGTAGCTAGCACATTGGTTTGATAGTAGCATAGTTGGAATGGACAGTAGCTAGCACATTGGTTTGATAGTAGCATAGTTGGGATGGACAGTAGCTAGCACATTGGTTTGATAGCATCATAGTTGGGATGGACAGTAGCTAGCACATAGGTTTGATAGCATTGTTGGGATGGACAGTAGATAGCACATTGGTTTGATTGTAGCATAGTTGGGATGGACAGTAGCTAGCACATTGGTTTGATAGTAGCATAGTTGGGATGGACAGTAGCTAGCACATTGGTTTGATAGTAGCATAGTTGGGATGGACAGTAGCTAGCACATTGGTTTGATAGCATCATAGTTGGGATGGACAGTAGCTAGCGCATTGGTTTGATAGTAGCATAGTTGGGATGGACTGTAAGTAGCGCATTGGTTTGATAGTAGCATTGTTGGGATGGACAGTAGATAGCACATTGGTTTGATAGTAGCATAGTTGGGATGGACAGTAGCTAGCACATTGGTTTGATAGTAGCATAGTTGGGATGGACAGTAGCTAGCACATTGGTTTGATAGTAGCATAGTTGGGATGGACAGTAGCTAGCACATTGGTTTGATAGCATCATAGTTGGGATGGACAGTAGCTAGCGCATTGGTTTGATAGTAGTATAGTTGGGATGTACAGTAGCTAGCACATAGGTTTGATAGCATTGTTGGGATGGACAGTAGATGGCACATTGGTTTGATTGTAGCATAGTTGGGATGGACAGTAGCTAGCACATTGGTTTGATAGTAGCATAGTTGGGATGGACAGTAGCTAGCACATTGGTTTGATAGCATCATAGTTTGGATGGACAGTAGCTAGCGCATTGGTTTGATAGTAGCATAGTTGGGATGGACAGTAGCTAGCGCATTGGTTTGATAGTAGCATAGTTGGGATGGACTGTAGCTAGCGCATTGGTTTGATTGTAGCATCGTTGGGATGGACAGTAGCTAGCACATTGGTTTGATAGTAGCATAGTTGGGATGGACAGTAGCTAGCACATTGGTTTGATAGTAGCATAGTTGGGATGGACAGTACCTAGCACATTGGTTTGATAGTAGCATAGTTGGGATGGACAGTAGTTAGCACATTGGTTTGATAGTAGCATAGTTGGGATGGACAGTAGCTAGCACATTGGTTTGATAGTAGCATAGTTGGGATGGACAGTAGCTAGCACATTGGTTTGATAGTAGCATAGTTGGGATGGATAGTAGCTAGCACATTGGTTTGATAGTAGCATAGTTGGGATGGACAGTAGCTAGCACATTGGTTTGATAGCATCATAGTTGGGATGGACAGTAGCTAGCGCATTGGTTTGATAGTAGCATAGTTGGGATGGACAGTAGCTAGCACATTGGTTTGATAGCATCATAGTTGGGATGGACAGTAGCTAGCGCATCGGTTTGATAGTAGCATAGTTGGGATGGACAGTAGCTAGCGCATTGGTTTGATAGTAGCATAGTTGGGATGGACTGTAGCTAGCACATAGGTTTGATAGCATTGTTGGGATGGACAGTAGATAGCACATTGGTTTGATTGTAGCATAGTTGGGATGGACAGTAGCTAGCACATTGGTTTGATAGTAGCATAGTTGGGATGGACAGTAGCTAGCACATTGGTTTGATAGCATCATAGTTGGGATGGACAGTAGCTAGCGCATCGGTTTGATAGTAGCATAGTTGGGATGGACAGTAGCTAGCGCATTGGTTTGATAGTAGCATAGTTGGGATGGACTGTAGCTAGCGCATTGGTTTGATAGTAGCATTGTTGGGATGGACAGTAGATAGCACATTGGTTTGATTGTAGCATAGTTGGGATGGACAGTAGCTAGCACATTGATTTGATAGTAGCATAGTTGGGAGGGACAGTAGCTAGCACATTGGTTTGATAGTAGCATAGTTGGGATGGACAGTAGCTAGCACATTGGTTTGATAGTAGCATAGTTGGGATGGACAGTAGCTAGCACATTGGTTTGATAGTAGCATAGTTGGGATGGACAGTAGCTAGCACATTGGTTTGATAGTAGCATAGTTGGGATGTACAGTAGCTAGCACATAGGTTTGATAGCATTGTTGGGATGTACAGTAGATAGCACATTGGTTTGATTGTAGCATAGTTAGGATGGACAGTAGCTAGCACATTGGTTTGATAGTAGCATAGTTAGGATGGACAGTAGCTAGCACATTGGTTTGATAGTAGCATAGTTGGAATGGACAGTAGCTAGCACATAGGTTTGATAGCATTGTTGGGATGGACAGTAGATAGCACATTGGTTTGATTGTAGCATAGTTGGGATGGACAGTAGCTAGCACATTGGTTTGATAGTAGCATAGTTGGAATGGACAGTAGCTAGCACATTGGTTTGATAGTAGCATAGTTGGGATGGACAGTAGCTAGCACATTGGTTTGATAGCATCATAGTTGGGATGGACAGTAGCTAGCGCATTGGTTTGATAGTAGCATAGTTGGGATGGACAGTAGCTAGCGCATTGGTTTGATAGTAGCATAGTTGGGATGGACAGTAGCTAGCACATTGGTTTGATAGCATCATAGTTGGGATGGACAGTAGCTAGCACATTGGTTTGATAGTAGCATAGTTGGGATGGACAGTAGCTAGCGCATTGGTTTGATAGTAGCATAGTTGGGATATACAGTAGCTAGCACATAGGTTTGATAGCATTGTTGGGATGGACAGTAGATAGCACATTGGTTTGATTGTAGCATAGTGGGGATGGACAGTAGCTAGCACATTGGTTTGATAGTAGCATAGTTGGGATGGACAGTAGCTAGCACATTGGTTTGATAGCATCATAGTTGGGATGGACAGTAGCTAGCGCATTGGTTTGATAGTAGCATAGTTGGGATGGACAGTAGCTAGCGCATTGGTTTGATAGTAGCATAGTTGGGATGGACTGTAGCTAGCGCATTGGTTTGATAGTAGCATTGTTGGGATGGACAGTAGATAGCACATTGGTTTGATTGTAGCATAGTTGGGATGGACAGTAGCTAGCACATTGGTTTGATAGTAGCATAGTTGGGATGGACAGTAGCTAGCACATTGGTTTGATAGTAGCATAGTTGGGATGTACAGTAGCTAGCACATAGGTTTGATAGCATTGTTGGGATGGACAGTAGATAGCACATTGGTTTGATTGTAGCATAGTTGGGATGGACAGTAGCTAGCACATTGGTTTGATAGTAGCATAGTTGGAATGGACAGTAGCTAGCACATTGGTTTGATAGTAGCATAGTTGGGATGGACAGTAGCTATAACATTGGTTTGATAGCATAGTTGGGATGGACAGTAGCTAGCACATTGGTTTGATAGCATCATAGTTGGGATGGACAGTAGCTAGCGCATTGGTTTGATAGTAGCATAGTTGGGATGGACAGTAGCTAGCACATTGGTTTGATAGTAGCATAGTTGGGATGGACAGTAGCTAGCACATTGGTTTGATAGTAGCATAGTTGGGATGGACAGTAGCTAGCACATTGGTTTGATAGTAGCATAGTTGGAATGGACAGTAGCTAGCACATTGGTTTGATAGTAGCATAGTTGGGATGGACAGTAGCTATTACATTGGTTTGATAGCATAGTTGGGATGGACAGTAGCTAGCACATTGGTTTGATAGCATCATAGTTGGGATGGACAGTAGCTAGCGCATTGGTTTGATAGTAGCATAGTTGGGATGGAAAGTAGCTAGCAAGTTGGTTTGATAGTAGCATAGTTGGGATGGACAGTAGCTAGCACATTGGTTTGATAGCATCATAGTTGGGATGGACAGTAGCTAGCGCATTGGTTTGATAGTAGTATAGTTGGGATGTACAGTAGCTAGCACATAGGTTTGATAGCATTGTTGGGATGGACAGTAGATAGCACATTGGTTTGATTGTAGCATAGTTGGGATGGACAGTAGCTAGCACATTGGTTTGATAGTAGCATAGTTGGGATGGACAGTAGCTAGCACATTGGTTTGATAGCATCATAGTTGGGATGGACAGAAGCTAGCGCATTGGTTTGATAGTAGCATAGTTGGGATGGACAGTAGCTATTACATTGGTTTGATAGCATAGTTGGGATGGACAGTAGCTAGCACATTGGTTTGATAGCATCATAGTTGGGATGGACAGTAGCTAGCGCATTGGTTTGATAGTAGCATAGTTGGGATGGAAAGTAGCTAGCAAGTTGGTTTGATAGTAGCATAGTTGGGATGACAGTAGCTAGCACATTGGTTTGATAGCATCATAGTTGGGATGGACAGTAGCTAGCGCATTGGTTTGATAGTAGTATAGTTGGGATGTACAGTAGCTAGCACATAGGTTTGATAGCATTGTTGGGATGGACAGTAGATAGCACATTGGTTTGATTGTAGCATAGTTGGGATGGACAGTAGCTAGCACATTGGTTTGCTAGTAGCATAGTTGGGATGGACAGTAGCTATTACATTGGTTTGATAGCATCATAGTTGGGATGGACAGTAGCTAGCGCATTGGTTTGATAGTAGCATAGTTGGGATGGACAGTAGCTAGCAAGTTGGTTTGATAGTAGCATAGTTGGGATGGACAGTAGCTAGCACATTGGTTTGATAGCATCATAGTTGGGATGGACAGTAGCTAGCGCATTGGTTTGATAGTAGTATAGTTGGGATGTACAGTAGCTAGCACATAGGTTTGATAGCATTGTTGGGATGGACAGTAGATAGCACATTGGTTTGATTGTAGCATAGTTGGGATGGACAGTAGCTAGCACATTGGTTTGATAGTAGCATAGTTGGGATGGACAGTAGCTATTACATTGGTTTGATAGCATCATAGTTGGGATGGACAGTAGCTAGCGCATTGGTTTGATAGTAGCATAGTTGGGATGGACAGTAGCTAGCGCATTGGTTTGATAGTAGCATAGTTGGGATGGACTGTAAGTAGTGCATTGGTTTGATAGTAGCATTGTTGGGATGGACAGTAGATAGCACATTGGTTTGATAGTAGCATAGTTGGGATGGACAGTAGCTAGCACATTGGTTTGATAGTAGCATAGTTGGGATGGACAGTAGCTAGCACATTGGTTTGATAGTAGCATAGTTGGGATGGACAGTAGCTAGCAAGTTGGTTTGATAGTAGCATAGTTGGGATGGACAGTAGCTAGCACATTGGTTTGATAGCATCATAGTTGGGATGGACAGTATCTAGCGCATTGGTTTGATAGTAGTATAGTTGGGATGTACAGTAGCTAGCACATAGGTTTGATAGCATTGTTGGGATGGACAGTAGATGGCACATTGGTTTGATTGTAGCATAGTTGGGATGGACAGTAGCTAGCACATTGGTTTGATAGTAGCATAGTTGGGATGGACAGTAGCTAGCACATTGGTTTGATAGCATCATAGTTTGGATGGACAGTAGCTAGCGCATTGGTTTGATAGTAGCATAGTTGGGATGGACAGTAGCTAGCGCATTGGTTTGATAGTAGCATAGTTGGGATGGACAGTAGCTAGCGCATTGGTTTGATAGTAGCATAGTTGGGATGGACTGTAGCTAGCACATAGGTTTGATAGCATTGTTGGGATGGACAGTAGATAGCACATTGGTTTGATTGTAGCATAGTTGGGATGGACAGTAGCTAGCACATTGGTTTGATAGTAGCATAGTTGGGATGGACAGTAGCTAGCACATTGGTTTGATAGCATCATAGTTGGGATGGACAGTAGCTAGCGCATCGGTTTGATAGTAGCATAGTTGGGATGGACAGTAGCTAGCGCATTGGTTTGATAGTAGCATAGTTGGGATGGACTGTAGCTAGCGCATTGGTTTGATAGTAGCATTGTTGGGATGGACAGTAGATAGCACATTGGTTTGATTGTAGCATAGTTGGGATGGACAGTAGCTAGCACATTGATTTGATAGTAGCATAGTTGGGAGGGACAGTAGCTAGCACATTGGTTTGATAGTAGCATAGTTGGGATGGACAGTAGCTAGCACATTGGTTTGATAGTAGCATAGTTGGGATGGACAGTAGCTAGCACATTGGTTTGATAGTAGCATAGTTGGGATGGACAGTAGCTAGCACATTGGTTTGATAGTAGCATAGTTGGGATGTACAGTAGCTAGCACATAGGTTTGATAGCATTGTTGGGATGTACAGTAGATAGCACATTGGTTTGATTGTAGCATAGTTAGGATGGACAGTAGCTAGCACATTGGTTTGATAGTAGCATAGTTAGGATGGACAGTAGCTAGCACATTGGTTTGATAGTAGCATAGTTGGAATGGACAGTAGCTAGCACATAGGTTTGATAGCATTGTTGGGATGGACAGTAGATAGCACATTGGTTTGATTGTAGCATAGTTGGGATGGACAGTAGCTAGCACATTGGTTTGATAGTAGCATAGTTGGAATGGACAGTAGCTAGCACATTGGTTTGATAGTAGCATAGTTGGGATGGACAGTAGCTAGCACATTGGTTTGATAGCATCATAGTTGGGATGGACAGTAGCTAGCGCATTGGTTTGATAGTAGCATAGTTGGGATGGACAGTAGCTAGCGCATTGGTTTGATAGTAGCATAGTTGGGATGGACAGTAGCTAGCACATTGGTTTGATAGCATCATAGTTGGGATGGACAGTAGCTAGCACATTGGTTTGATAGTAGCATAGTTGGGATGGACAGTAGCTAGCGCATTGGTTTGATAGTAGCATAGTTGGGATATACAGTAGCTAGCACATAGGTTTGATAGCATTGTTGGGATGGACAGTAGATAGCACATTGGTTTGATTGTAGCATAGTGGGGATGGACAGTAGCTAGCACATTGGTTTGATAGTAGCATAGTTGGGATGGACAGTAGCTAGCACATTGGTTTGATAGCATCATAGTTGGGATGGACAGTAGCTAGCGCATTGGTTTGATAGTAGCATAGTTGGGATGGACAGTAGCTAGCGCATTGGTTTGATAGTAGCATAGTTGGGATGGACTGTAGCTAGCGCATTGGTTTGATAGTAGCATTGTTGGGATGGACAGTAGATAGCACATTGGTTTGATTGTAGCATAGTTGGGATGGACAGTAGCTAGCACATTGGTTTGATAGTAGCATAGTTGGGATGGACAGTAGCTAGCACATTGGTTTGATAGTAGCATAGTTGGGATGTACAGTAGCTAGCACATAGGTTTGATAGCATTGTTGGGATGGACAGTAGATAGCACATTGGTTTGATTGTAGCATAGTTGGGATGGACAGTAGCTAGCACATTGGTTTGATAGTAGCATAGTTGGAATGGACAGTAGCTAGCACATTGGTTTGATAGTAGCATAGTTGGGATGGACAGTAGCTATAACATTGGTTTGATAGCATAGTTGGGATGGACAGTAGCTAGCACATTGGTTTGATAGCATCATAGTTGGGATGGACAGTAGCTAGCGCATTGGTTTGATAGTAGCATAGTTGGGATGGACAGTAGCTAGCACATTGGTTTGATAGTAGCATAGTTGGGATGGACAGTAGCTAGCACATTGGTTTGATAGTAGCATAGTTGGGATGGACAGTAGCTAGCACATTGGTTTGATAGTAGCATAGTTGGAATGGACAGTAGCTAGCACATTGGTTTGATAGTAGCATAGTTGGGATGGACAGTAGCTATTACATTGGTTTGATAGCATAGTTGGGATGGACAGTAGCTAGCACATTGGTTTGATAGCATCATAGTTGGGATGGACAGTAGCTAGCGCATTGGTTTGATAGTAGCATAGTTGGGATGGAAAGTAGCTAGCAAGTTGGTTTGATAGTAGCATAGTTGGGATGGACAGTAGCTAGCACATTGGTTTGATAGCATCATAGTTGGGATGGACAGTAGCTAGCGCATTGGTTTGATAGTAGTATAGTTGGGATGTACAGTAGCTAGCACATAGGTTTGATAGCATTGTTGGGATGGACAGTAGATAGCACATTGGTTTGATTGTAGCATAGTTGGGATGGACAGTAGCTAGCACATTGGTTTGATAGTAGCATAGTTGGGATGGACAGTAGCTAGCACATTGGTTTGATAGCATCATAGTTGGGATGGACAGAAGCTAGCGCATTGGTTTGATAGTAGCATAGTTGGGATGGACAGTAGCTATTACATTGGTTTGATAGCATAGTTGGGATGGACAGTAGCTAGCACATTGGTTTGATAGCATCATAGTTGGGATGGACAGTAGCTAGCGCATTGGTTTGATAGTAGCATAGTTGGGATGGAAAGTAGCTAGCAAGTTGGTTTGATAGTAGCATAGTTGGGATGACAGTAGCTAGCACATTGGTTTGATAGCATCATAGTTGGGATGGACAGTAGCTAGCGCATTGGTTTGATAGTAGTATAGTTGGGATGTACAGTAGCTAGCACATAGGTTTGATAGCATTGTTGGGATGGACAGTAGATAGCACATTGGTTTGATTGTAGCATAGTTGGGATGGACAGTAGCTAGCACATTGGTTTGCTAGTAGCATAGTTGGGATGGACAGTAGCTATTACATTGGTTTGATAGCATCATAGTTGGGATGGACAGTAGCTAGCGCATTGGTTTGATAGTAGCATAGTTGGGATGGACAGTAGCTAGCAAGTTGGTTTGATAGTAGCATAGTTGGGATGGACAGTAGCTAGCACATTGGTTTGATAGCATCATAGTTGGGATGGACAGTAGCTAGCGCATTGGTTTGATAGTAGTATAGTTGGGATGTACAGTAGCTAGCACATAGGTTTGATAGCATTGTTGGGATGGACAGTAGATAGCACATTGGTTTGATTGTAGCATAGTTGGGATGGACAGTAGCTAGCACATTGGTTTGATAGTAGCATAGTTGGGATGGACAGTAGCTATTACATTGGTTTGATAGCATCATAGTTGGGATGGACAGTAGCTAGCGCATTGGTTTGATAGTAGCATAGTTGGGATGGACAGTAGCTAGCGCATTGGTTTGATAGTAGCATAGTTGGGATGGACTGTAAGTAGTGCATTGGTTTGATAGTAGCATTGTTGGGATGGACAGTAGATAGCACATTGGTTTGATAGTAGCATAGTTGGGATGGACAGTAGCTAGCACATTGGTTTGATAGTAGCATAGTTGGGATGGACAGTAGCTAGCACATTGGTTTGATAGTAGCATAGTTGGGATGGACAGTAGCTAGCAAGTTGGTTTGATAGTAGCATAGTTGGGATGGACAGTAGCTAGCACATTGGTTTGATAGCATCATAGTTGGGATGGACAGTATCTAGCGCATTGGTTTGATAGTAGTATAGTTGGGATGTACAGTAGCTAGCACATAGGTTTGATAGCATTGTTGGGATGGACAGTAGATGGCACATTGGTTTGATTGTAGCATAGTTGGGATGGACAGTAGCTAGCACATTGGTTTGATAGTAGCATAGTTGGGATGGACAGTAGCTAGCACATTGGTTTGATAGCATCATAGTTTGGATGGACAGTAGCTAGCGCATTGGTTTGATAGTAGCATAGTTGGGATGGACAGTAGCTAGCGCATTGGTTTGATAGTAGCATAGTTGGGATGGACAGTAGCTAGCACATTGGTTTGATAGCATTGTTGGGATGGACAGTAGATAGCACATTGGTTTGATTGTAGCATAGTTGGGATGGACAGTAGCTAGCACATTGGTTTGATAGTAGCATAGTTGGGATGGACAGTAGCTAGCACATTGGTTTGATAGCATCATAGTTGGGATGGACAGTAGCTAGCGCATCGGTTTGATAGTAGCATAGTTGGGATGGACAGTAGCTAGCGCATTGGTTTGATAGTAGCATAGTTGGGATGGACTGTAGCTAGCGCATTGGTTTGATAGTAGCATTGTTGGGATGGACAGTAGATAGCACATTGGTTTGATTGTAGCATAGTTGGGATGGACAGTAGCTAGCACATTGATTTGATAGTAGCATAGTTGGGAGGGACAGTAGCTAGCACATTGGTTTGATAGTAGCATAGTTGGGATGGACAGTAGCTAGCACATTGGTTTGATAGTAGCATAGTTGGGATGGACAGTAGCTAGCACATTGGTTTGATAGTAGCATAGTTGGGATGGACAGTAGCTAGCACATTGGTTTGATAGTAGCATAGTTGGGATGGACTGTAGCTAGCGCATTGGTTTGATAGTAGCATTGTTGGGATGGACAGTAGATAGCACATTGGTTTGATAGTAGCATAGTTGGGATGGACAGTAGCTAGCACATTGGTTTGATAGCATCATAGTTTGGATGGACAGTAGCTAGCGCATTGGTTTGATAGTAGCATAGTTGGGATGGACAGTAGCTAGCGCATTGGTTTGATAGTAGCATAGTTGGGATGGACAGTAGCTAGCGCATTGGTTTGATAGTAGCATAGTTGGGATGGACTGTAGCTAGCACATAGGTTTGATAGCATTGTTGGGATGGACAGTAGATAGCACATTGGTTTGATTGTAGCATAGTTGGGATGGACAGTAGCTAGCACATTGGTTTGATAGTAGCATAGTTGGGATGGACAGTAGCTAGCACATTGGTTTGATAGCATCATAGTTGGGATGGACAGTAGCTAGCGCATCGGTTTGATAGTAGCATAGTTGGGATGGACAGTAGCTAGCGCATTGGTTTGATAGTAGCATAGTTGGGATGGACTGTAGCTAGCGCATTGGTTTGATAGTAGCATTGTTGGGATGGACAGTAGATAGCACATTGGTTTGATTGTAGCATAGTTGGGATGGACAGTAGCTAGCACATTGATTTGATAGTAGCATAGTTGGGAGGGACAGTAGCTAGCACATTGGTTTGATAGTAGCATAGTTGGGATGGACAGTAGCTAGCACATTGGTTTGATAGTAGCATAGTTGGGATGGACAGTAGCTAGCACATTGGTTTGATAGTAGCATAGTTGGGATGGACAGTAGCTAGCACATTGGTTTGATAGTAGCATAGTTGGGATGTACAGTAGCTAGCACATAGGTTTGATAGCATTGTTGGGATGTACAGTAGATAGCACATTGGTTTGATTGTAGCATAGTTAGGATGGACAGTAGCTAGCACATTGGTTTGATAGTAGCATAGTTAGGATGGACAGTAGCTAGCACATTGGTTTGATAGTAGCATAGTTGGAATGGACAGTAGCTAGCACATAGGTTTGATAGCATTGTTGGGATGGACAGTAGATAGCACATTGGTTTGATTGTAGCATAGTTGGGATGGACAGTAGCTAGCACATTGGTTTGATAGTAGCATAGTTGGAATGGACAGTAGCTAGCACATTGGTTTGATAGTAGCATAGTTGGGATGGACAGTAGCTAGCACATTGGTTTGATAGCATCATAGTTGGGATGGACAGTAGCTAGCGCATTGGTTTGATAGTAGCATAGTTGGGATGGACAGTAGCTAGCGCATTGGTTTGATAGTAGCATAGTTGGGATGGACAGTAGCTAGCACATTGGTTTGATAGCATCATAGTTGGGATGGACAGTAGCTAGCACATTGGTTTGATAGTAGCATAGTTGGGATGGACAGTAGCTAGCGCATTGGTTTGATAGTAGCATAGTTGGGATATACAGTAGCTAGCACATAGGTTTGATAGCATTGTTGGGATGGACAGTAGATAGCACATTGGTTTGATTGTAGCATAGTGGGGATGGACAGTAGCTAGCACATTGGTTTGATAGTAGCATAGTTGGGATGGACAGTAGCTAGCACATTGGTTTGATAGCATCATAGTTGGGATGGACAGTAGCTAGCGCATTGGTTTGATAGTAGCATAGTTGGGATGGACAGTAGCTAGCGCATTGGTTTGATAGTAGCATAGTTGGGATGGACTGTAGCTAGCGCATTGGTTTGATAGTAGCATTGTTGGGATGGACAGTAGATAGCACATTGGTTTGATTGTAGCATAGTTGGGATGGACAGTAGCTAGCACATTGGTTTGATAGTAGCATAGTTGGGATGGACAGTAGCTAGCACATTGGTTTGATAGTAGCATAGTTGGGATGTACAGTAGCTAGCACATAGGTTTGATAGCATTGTTGGGATGGACAGTAGATAGCACATTGGTTTGATTGTAGCATAGTTGGGATGGACAGTAGCTAGCACATTGGTTTGATAGTAGCATAGTTGGAATGGACAGTAGCTAGCACATTGGTTTGATAGTAGCATAGTTGGGATGGACAGTAGCTATAACATTGGTTTGATAGCATAGTTGGGATGGACAGTAGCTAGCACATTGGTTTGATAGCATCATAGTTGGGATGGACAGTAGCTAGCGCATTGGTTTGATAGTAGCATAGTTGGGATGGACAGTAGCTAGCACATTGGTTTGATAGTAGCATAGTTGGGATGGACAGTAGCTAGCACATTGGTTTGATAGTAGCATAGTTGGGATGGACAGTAGCTAGCACATTGGTTTGATAGTAGCATAGTTGGAATGGACAGTAGCTAGCACATTGGTTTGATAGTAGCATAGTTGGGATGGACAGTAGCTATTACATTGGTTTGATAGCATAGTTGGGATGGACAGTAGCTAGCACATTGGTTTGATAGCATCATAGTTGGGATGGACAGTAGCTAGCGCATTGGTTTGATAGTAGCATAGTTGGGATGGAAAGTAGCTAGCAAGTTGGTTTGATAGTAGCATAGTTGGGATGGACAGTAGCTAGCACATTGGTTTGATAGCATCATAGTTGGGATGGACAGTAGCTAGCGCATTGGTTTGATAGTAGTATAGTTGGGATGTACAGTAGCTAGCACATAGGTTTGATAGCATTGTTGGGATGGACAGTAGATAGCACATTGGTTTGATTGTAGCATAGTTGGGATGGACAGTAGCTAGCACATTGGTTTGATAGTAGCATAGTTGGGATGGACAGTAGCTAGCACATTGGTTTGATAGCATCATAGTTGGGATGGACAGAAGCTAGCGCATTGGTTTGATAGTAGCATAGTTGGGATGGACAGTAGCTATTACATTGGTTTGATAGCATAGTTGGGATGGACAGTAGCTAGCACATTGGTTTGATAGCATCATAGTTGGGATGGACAGTAGCTAGCGCATTGGTTTGATAGTAGCATAGTTGGGATGGAAAGTAGCTAGCAAGTTGGTTTGATAGTAGCATAGTTGGGATGACAGTAGCTAGCACATTGGTTTGATAGCATCATAGTTGGGATGGACAGTAGCTAGCGCATTGGTTTGATAGTAGTATAGTTGGGATGTACAGTAGCTAGCACATAGGTTTGATAGCATTGTTGGGATGGACAGTAGATAGCACATTGGTTTGATTGTAGCATAGTTGGGATGGACAGTAGCTAGCACATTGGTTTGCTAGTAGCATAGTTGGGATGGACAGTAGCTATTACATTGGTTTGATAGCATCATAGTTGGGATGGACAGTAGCTAGCGCATTGGTTTGATAGTAGCATAGTTGGGATGGACAGTAGCTAGCAAGTTGGTTTGATAGTAGCATAGTTGGGATGGACAGTAGCTAGCACATTGGTTTGATAGCATCATAGTTGGGATGGACAGTAGCTAGCGCATTGGTTTGATAGTAGTATAGTTGGGATGTACAGTAGCTAGCACATAGGTTTGATAGCATTGTTGGGATGGACAGTAGATAGCACATTGGTTTGATTGTAGCATAGTTGGGATGGACAGTAGCTAGCACATTGGTTTGATAGTAGCATAGTTGGGATGGACAGTAGCTATTACATTGGTTTGATAGCATCATAGTTGGGATGGACAGTAGCTAGCGCATTGGTTTGATAGTAGCATAGTTGGGATGGACAGTAGCTAGCGCATTGGTTTGATAGTAGCATAGTTGGGATGGACTGTAAGTAGTGCATTGGTTTGATAGTAGCATTGTTGGGATGGACAGTAGATAGCACATTGGTTTGATAGTAGCATAGTTGGGATGGACAGTAGCTAGCACATTGGTTTGATAGTAGCATAGTTGGGATGGACAGTAGCTAGCACATTGGTTTGATAGTAGCATAGTTGGGATGGACAGTAGCTAGCAAGTTGGTTTGATAGTAGCATAGTTGGGATGGACAGTAGCTAGCACATTGGTTTGATAGCATCATAGTTGGGATGGACAGTATCTAGCGCATTGGTTTGATAGTAGTATAGTTGGGATGTACAGTAGCTAGCACATAGGTTTGATAGCATTGTTGGGATGGACAGTAGATGGCACATTGGTTTGATTGTAGCATAGTTGGGATGGACAGTAGCTAGCACATTGGTTTGATAGTAGCATAGTTGGGATGGACAGTAGCTAGCACATTGGTTTGATAGCATCATAGTTTGGATGGACAGTAGCTAGCGCATTGGTTTGATAGTAGCATAGTTGGGATGGACAGTAGCTAGCGCATTGGTTTGATAGTAGCATAGTTGGGATGGACAGTAGCTAGCACATTGGTTTGATAGCATTGTTGGGATGGACAGTAGATAGCACATTGGTTTGATTGTAGCATAGTTGGGATGGACAGTAGCTAGCACATTGGTTTGATAGTAGCATAGTTGGGATGGACAGTAGCTAGCACATTGGTTTGATAGCATCATAGTTGGGATGGACAGTAGCTAGCGCATCGGTTTGATAGTAGCATAGTTGGGATGGACAGTAGCTAGCGCATTGGTTTGATAGTAGCATAGTTGGGATGGACTGTAGCTAGCGCATTGGTTTGATAGTAGCATTGTTGGGATGGACAGTAGATAGCACATTGGTTTGATTGTAGCATAGTTGGGATGGACAGTAGCTAGCACATTGATTTGATAGTAGCATAGTTGGGAGGGACAGTAGCTAGCACATTGGTTTGATAGTAGCATAGTTGGGATGGACAGTAGCTAGCACATTGGTTTGATAGTAGCATAGTTGGGATGGACAGTAGCTAGCACATTGGTTTGATAGTAGCATAGTTGGGATGGACAGTAGCTAGCACATTGGTTTGATAGTAGCATAGTTGGGATGTACAGTAGCTAGCACATAGGTTTGATAGCATTGTTGGGATGTACAGTAGATAGCACATTGGTTTGATTGTAGCATAGTTAGGATGGACAGTAGCTAGCACATTGGTTTGATAGTAGCATAGTTAGGATGGACAGTAGCTAGCACATTGGTTTGATAGTAGCATAGTTGGAATGGACAGTAGCTAGCACATAGGTTTGATAGCATTGTTGGGATGGACAGTAGATAGCACATTGGTTTGATTGTAGCATAGTTGGGATGGACAGTAGCTAGCACATTGGTTTGATAGTAGCATAGTTGGAATGGACAGTAGCTAGCACATTGGTTTGATAGTAGCATAGTTGGGATGGACAGTAGCTAGCACATTGGTTTGATAGCATCATAGTTGGGATGGACAGTAGCTAGCGCATTGGTTTGATAGTAGCATAGTTGGGATGGACAGTAGCTAGCGCATTGGTTTGATAGTAGCATAGTTGGGATGGACAGTAGCTAGCACATTGGTTTGATAGCATCATAGTTGGGATGGACAGTAGCTAGCACATTGGTTTGATAGTAGCATAGTTGGGATGGACAGTAGCTAGCGCATTGGTTTGATAGTAGCATAGTTGGGATATACAGTAGCTAGCACATAGGTTTGATAGCATTGTTGGGATGGACAGTAGATAGCACATTGGTTTGATTGTAGCATAGTGGGGATGGACAGTAGCTAGCACATTGGTTTGATAGTAGCATAGTTGGGATGGACAGTAGCTAGCACATTGGTTTGATAGCATCATAGTTGGGATGGACAGTAGCTAGCGCATTGGTTTGATAGTAGCATAGTTGGGATGGACAGTAGCTAGCGCATTGGTTTGATAGTAGCATAGTTGGGATGGACTGTAGCTAGCGCATTGGTTTGATAGTAGCATTGTTGGGATGGACAGTAGATAGCACATTGGTTTGATTGTAGCATAGTTGGGATGGACAGTAGCTAGCACATTGGTTTGATAGTAGCATAGTTGGGATGGACAGTAGCTAGCACATTGGTTTGATAGTAGCATAGTTGGGATGTACAGTAGCTAGCACATAGGTTTGATAGCATTGTTGGGATGGACAGTAGATAGCACATTGGTTTGATTGTAGCATAGTTGGGATGGACAGTAGCTAGCACATTGGTTTGATAGTAGCATAGTTGGAATGGACAGTAGCTAGCACATTGGTTTGATAGTAGCATAGTTGGGATGGACAGTAGCTATAACATTGGTTTGATAGCATAGTTGGGATGGACAGTAGCTAGCACATTGGTTTGATAGCATCATAGTTGGGATGGACAGTAGCTAGCGCATTGGTTTGATAGTAGCATAGTTGGGATGGACAGTAGCTAGCACATTGGTTTGATAGTAGCATAGTTGGGATGGACAGTAGCTAGCACATTGGTTTGATAGTAGCATAGTTGGGATGGACAGTAGCTAGCACATTGGTTTGATAGTAGCATAGTTGGAATGGACAGTAGCTAGCACATTGGTTTGATAGTAGCATAGTTGGGATGGACAGTAGCTATTACATTGGTTTGATAGCATAGTTGGGATGGACAGTAGCTAGCACATTGGTTTGATAGCATCATAGTTGGGATGGACAGTAGCTAGCGCATTGGTTTGATAGTAGCATAGTTGGGATGGAAAGTAGCTAGCAAGTTGGTTTGATAGTAGCATAGTTGGGATGGACAGTAGCTAGCACATTGGTTTGATAGCATCATAGTTGGGATGGACAGTAGCTAGCGCATTGGTTTGATAGTAGTATAGTTGGGATGTACAGTAGCTAGCACATAGGTTTGATAGCATTGTTGGGATGGACAGTAGATAGCACATTGGTTTGATTGTAGCATAGTTGGGATGGACAGTAGCTAGCACATTGGTTTGATAGTAGCATAGTTGGGATGGACAGTAGCTAGCACATTGGTTTGATAGCATCATAGTTGGGATGGACAGAAGCTAGCGCATTGGTTTGATAGTAGCATAGTTGGGATGGACAGTAGCTATTACATTGGTTTGATAGCATAGTTGGGATGGACAGTAGCTAGCACATTGGTTTGATAGCATCATAGTTGGGATGGACAGTAGCTAGCGCATTGGTTTGATAGTAGCATAGTTGGGATGGAAAGTAGCTAGCAAGTTGGTTTGATAGTAGCATAGTTGGGATGACAGTAGCTAGCACATTGGTTTGATAGCATCATAGTTGGGATGGACAGTAGCTAGCGCATTGGTTTGATAGTAGTATAGTTGGGATGTACAGTAGCTAGCACATAGGTTTGATAGCATTGTTGGGATGGACAGTAGATAGCACATTGGTTTGATTGTAGCATAGTTGGGATGGACAGTAGCTAGCACATTGGTTTGCTAGTAGCATAGTTGGGATGGACAGTAGCTATTACATTGGTTTGATAGCATCATAGTTGGGATGGACAGTAGCTAGCGCATTGGTTTGATAGTAGCATAGTTGGGATGGACAGTAGCTAGCAAGTTGGTTTGATAGTAGCATAGTTGGGATGGACAGTAGCTAGCACATTGGTTTGATAGCATCATAGTTGGGATGGACAGTAGCTAGCGCATTGGTTTGATAGTAGTATAGTTGGGATGTACAGTAGCTAGCACATAGGTTTGATAGCATTGTTGGGATGGACAGTAGATAGCACATTGGTTTGATTGTAGCATAGTTGGGATGGACAGTAGCTAGCACATTGGTTTGATAGTAGCATAGTTGGGATGGACAGTAGCTTTTACATTGGTTTGATAGCATCATAGTTGGGATGGACAGTAGCTAGCGCATTGGTTTGATAGTAGCATAGTTGGGATGGACAGTAGCTAGCGCATTGGTTTGATAGTAGCATAGTTGGGATGGACTGTAAGTAGTGCATTGGTTTGATAGTAGCATTGTTGGGATGGACAGTAGATAGCACATTGGTTTGATAGTAGCATAGTTGGGATGGACAGTAGCTAGCACATTGGTTTGATAGTAGCATAGTTGGGATGGACAGTAGCTAGCACATTGGTTTGATAGTAGCATAGTTGGGATGGACAGTAGCTAGCAAGTTGGTTTGATAGTAGCATAGTTGGGATGGACAGTAGCTAGCACATTGGTTTGATAGCATCATAGTTGGGATGGACAGTATCTAGCGCATTGGTTTGATAGTAGTATAGTTGGGATGTACAGTAGCTAGCACATAGGTTTGATAGCATTGTTGGGATGGACAGTAGATGGCACATTGGTTTGATTGTAGCATAGTTGGGATGGACAGTAGCTAGCACATTGGTTTGATAGTAGCATAGTTGGGATGGACAGTAGCTAGCACATTGGTTTGATAGCATCATAGTTTGGATGGACAGTAGCTAGCGCATTGGTTTGATAGTAGCATAGTTGGGATGGACAGTAGCTAGCGCATTGGTTTGATAGTAGCATAGTTGGGATGGACAGTAGCTAGCACATTGGTTTGATAGTAGCAAAGTTGGGATGGACAGTAGCTAGCACATTGGTTTGATAGTAGCATAGTTGGGATGGACAGTAGCTAGCACATTGGTTTGATAGTAGCATAGTTGGGATGGACAGTAGCTAGCACATTGGTTTGATAGTAGCATAGTTGGGATGTACAGTAGGTAGCACATAGGTTTGATAGCATTGTTGGGATGGACAGTAGATAGCACATTGGTTTGATTGTAGCATAGTTGGGATGGACAGTAGCTAGCACATTGGTTTGATAGTAGCATAGTTGGGATGGACAGTAGCTAGCACATTGGTTTGATAGCATCATAGTTGGGATGGACAGTAGCTAGCGCATTGGTTTGATAGTAGCATAGTTGGGATGGACAGTAGCTAGCGCATTGGTTTGATAGTAGCATAGTTGGGATGGACTGTAGCTAGCGCATTGGTTTGATAGTAGCATTGTTGGGATGGACAGTAGATAGCACATTGGTTTGATTGTAGCATAGTTGGGATGGACAGTAGCTAGCACATTGGTTTGATAGTAGCATAGTTGGGATGGACAGTAGCTATTACATTGGTTTGATAGTAGCATAGTTGGGATGGACAGTAGCTAGCACATTGGTTTGATAGTAGCATAGTTGGGATGGACAGTAGCTAGCACATTGGTTTGATAGTAGCATAGTTGGGATGGACAGTAGCTAGCACATTTGTTTGATGGATGGACAGTAGCTAGCACATAGGTTTGATAGCATTGTTGGGATGGACAGTAGATAGCACATTGGTTTGATTGTAGCATAGTTGGGATGGACAGTAGCTAGCACATTGGTTTGATAGTAGCATAGTTGGGATGGACAGTAGCTAGCACATTGGTTTGATAGTAGCATAGTTGGGATGTACAGTAGCTAGCACATTGGTTTGATAGTAGCATAGTTGGGATGGACAGTAGCTAGCACATTGGTTTGATAGTAGCATAGTTGGGATGGACAGTAGCTAGCACATTGGTTTGATAGTAGCATAGTTGGGATGTACAGTAGCTAGCACATAGGTTTGAAAGCATTGTTGGGATGGACAGTAGATAGCACATTGGTTTGATTGTAGCATAGATGGGATGGACAGTAGCTAGCTCATTGGTTTGATAGTAGCATAGTTGGAATGGACAGTAGCTAGCACATTGGTTTGATAGTAGCATAGTTGGGATGGACAGTAGCTAGCACATTGGTTTGATAGCATCATAGTTGGGATGGACAGTAGCTAGCGCATTGGTTTGATAGTAGCATAGTTGGGATGGACAGTAGCTAGCGCATTGGTTTGATAGTAGCATAGTTGGGATGGACTGTAGCTAGCGCATTGGTTTGATAGTAGCATAGTTGGAATGGACAGTAGCTAGCGCATTGGTTTGATAGTAGCATAGTTGGGATGGACAGTAGCTAGCACATTGGTTTGATAGTAGCATAGTTGGGATGGACAGTAGCTATTACATTGGTTTGATAGCATAGTTGGGATGGACAGTAGCTAGCACATTGGTTTGATAGCATCATAGTTGGGATGGACAGTAGCTAGCGCATTGGTTTGATAGTAGCATAGTTGGGATGGACAGTAGCTAGCGCATTGGTTTGATAGTAGCATAGTTGGGATGGACAGTAGCTATTACATTGGTTTGATAGCATAGTTGGGATGGACAGTAGCTAGCACATTGGTTTGAAAGCATCATAGTTGGGATGGACAGTAGCTAGCGCATTGGTTTGATAGTAGCATAGTTGGGATGGACAGTAGCTAGCACATTGGTTTGATAGTAGCATAGTTGGGATGGACAGTAGCTAGCACATTGGTTTGATAGTAGCATAGTTGGGATGGACAGTAGCTAGCACATTGGTTTGATAGTAGCATAGTTGGGATGGACAGTAGCTAGCACATTGGTTTGATAGTAGCATAGTTGGGATGGACAGTAGCTAGCACATTGGTTTGATAGTAGCATAGTTGGGATGGACAGTAGCTAGCACATTGGTTTGATGGATGGACAGTAGCTAGCACATAGGTTTGATAGCATTGTTGGGATGAGCATAGTTGGGATGGACAGTAGCTAGCACATTGGTTTGATAGTAGCATAGTTGGGATGGACAGTAGCTAGCACATTGGTTTGATGGATGGACAGTAGCTAGCACATAGGTTTGATAGCATTGTTGGGATGGACAGTAGATAGCACATTGGTTTGATAGTAGCATAGTTGGGATGGACAGTAGCTAGCACATTGGTTTGATAGTAGCATAGTTGGGATGGACAGTAGCTAGCACATTAGTTTGATAGTAGCATAGTTGGGATGGACAGTAGCTAGCACATTGGTTTGATAGTAGCATAGTTGGGATGGACAGTAGCTAGCACATTGGTTTGATAGTAGCATAGTTGGGATGGACAGTAGCTAGCACATTGGTTTGATAGTAGCATAGTTGGGATGGACAGTAGCTAGCACATTGGTTTGATAGTAGCATAGTTGGGATGGACAGTAGCTAGCACATTGGTTTGATAGTAGCATAGTTGGGATGGAGAGTAGCTAGCACATTGGTTTGATAGCATCATAGTTGGGATGGACATTAGCTAGTGCATTGGTTTGATATTAGCATAGTTGGGATGGACAGTAGCTAGCGCATTGGTTTGATAGTAGCATAGTTGGGATGTACAGTAGGTAGCACATAGGTTTGATAGCATTGTTGGGATGGACAGTAGATAGCACATTGGTTTGATTGTAGCATAGTTGGGATGGACAGTAGCTATTACATTGGTTTGATAGCATCATAGTTGGGATGGACAGTAGCTAGCACATTGGTTTGATAGTAGCATAGTTGGGATGGACAGTAGCTAGCGCATTGGTTTGATAGTAGCATAGTTGGGATATACAGTAGCTAGCACATAGGTTTGATAGCATTGTTGGGATGGACAGTAGATAGCACATTGGTTTGATTGTAGCATAGTGGGGATGGACAGTAGCTAGCACATTGGTTTGATAGTAGCATAGTTGGGATGGACAGTAGCTAGCACATTGGTTTGATAGCATCATAGTTGGGATGGACAGTAGCTAGCGCATTGGTTTGATAGTAGCATAGTTGGGATGGACAGTAGCTAGCGCATTGGTTTGATAGTAGCATAGTTGGGATGGACTGTAGCTAGCGCATTGGTTTGATAGTAGCATTGTTGGGATGGACAGTAGATAGCACATTGGTTTGATTGTAGCATAGTTGGGATGGACAGTAGCTAGCACATTGGTTTGATAGTAGCATAGTTGGGATGGACAGTAGCTAGCACATTGGTTTGATAGTAGCATAGTTGGGATGTACAGTAGCTAGCACATAGGTTTGATAGCATTGTTGGGATGGACAGTAGATAGCACATTGGTTTGATTGTAGCATAGTTGGGATGGACAGTAGCTAGCACATTGGTTTGATAGTAGCATAGTTGGAATGGACAGTAGCTAGCACATTGGTTTGATAGTAGCATAGTTGGGATGGACAGTAGCTATAACATTGGTTTGATAGCATAGTTGGGATGGACAGTAGCTAGCACATTGGTTTGATAGCATCATAGTTGGGATGGACAGTAGCTAGCGCATTGGTTTGATAGTAGCATAGTTGGGATGGACAGTAGCTAGCACATTGGTTTGATAGTAGCATAGTTGGGATGGACAGTAGCTAGCACATTGGTTTGATAGTAGCATAGTTGGGATGGACAGTAGCTAGCACATTGGTTTGATAGTAGCATAGTTGGAATGGACAGTAGCTAGCACATTGGTTTGATAGTAGCATAGTTGGGATGGACAGTAGCTATTACATTGGTTTGATAGCATAGTTGGGATGGACAGTAGCTAGCACATTGGTTTGATAGCATCATAGTTGGGATGGACAGTAGCTAGCGCATTGGTTTGATAGTAGCATAGTTGGGATGGAAAGTAGCTAGCAAGTTGGTTTGATAGTAGCATAGTTGGGATGGACAGTAGCTAGCACATTGGTTTGATAGCATCATAGTTGGGATGGACAGTAGCTAGCGCATTGGTTTGATAGTAGTATAGTTGGGATGTACAGTAGCTAGCACATAGGTTTGATAGCATTGTTGGGATGGACAGTAGATAGCACATTGGTTTGATTGTAGCATAGTTGGGATGGACAGTAGCTAGCACATTGGTTTGATAGTAGCATAGTTGGGATGGACAGTAGCTAGCACATTGGTTTGATAGCATCATAGTTGGGATGGACAGAAGCTAGCGCATTGGTTTGATAGTAGCATAGTTGGGATGGACAGTAGCTATTACATTGGTTTGATAGCATAGTTGGGATGGACAGTAGCTAGCACATTGGTTTGATAGCATCATAGTTGGGATGGACAGTAGCTAGCGCATTGGTTTGATAGTAGCATAGTTGGGATGGAAAGTAGCTAGCAAGTTGGTTTGATAGTAGCATAGTTGGGATGACAGTAGCTAGCACATTGGTTTGATAGCATCATAGTTGGGATGGACAGTAGCTAGCGCATTGGTTTGATAGTAGTATAGTTGGGATGTACAGTAGCTAGCACATAGGTTTGATAGCATTGTTGGGATGGACAGTAGATAGCACATTGGTTTGATTGTAGCATAGTTGGGATGGACAGTAGCTAGCACATTGGTTTGCTAGTAGCATAGTTGGGATGGACAGTAGCTATTACATTGGTTTGATAGCATCATAGTTGGGATGGACAGTAGCTAGCGCATTGGTTTGATAGTAGCATAGTTGGGATGGACAGTAGCTAGCAAGTTGGTTTGATAGTAGCATAGTTGGGATGGACAGTAGCTAGCACATTGGTTTGATAGCATCATAGTTGGGATGGACAGTAGCTAGCGCATTGGTTTGATAGTAGTATAGTTGGGATGTACAGTAGCTAGCACATAGGTTTGATAGCATTGTTGGGATGGACAGTAGATAGCACATTGGTTTGATTGTAGCATAGTTGGGATGGACAGTAGCTAGCACATTGGTTTGATAGTAGCATAGTTGGGATGGACAGTAGCTATTACATTGGTTTGATAGCATCATAGTTGGGATGGACAGTAGCTAGCGCATTGGTTTGATAGTAGCATAGTTGGGATGGACAGTAGCTAGCGCATTGGTTTGATAGTAGCATAGTTGGGATGGACTGTAAGTAGTGCATTGGTTTGATAGTAGCATTGTTGGGATGGACAGTAGATAGCACATTGGTTTGATAGTAGCATAGTTGGGATGGACAGTAGCTAGCACATTGGTTTGATAGTAGCATAGTTGGGATGGACAGTAGCTAGCACATTGGTTTGATAGTAGCATAGTTGGGATGGACAGTAGCTAGCAAGTTGGTTTGATAGTAGCATAGTTGGGATGGACAGTAGCTAGCACATTGGTTTGATAGCATCATAGTTGGGATGGACAGTATCTAGCGCATTGGTTTGATAGTAGTATAGTTGGGATGTACAGTAGCTAGCACATAGGTTTGATAGCATTGTTGGGATGGACAGTAGATGGCACATTGGTTTGATTGTAGCATAGTTGGGATGGACAGTAGCTAGCACATTGGTTTGATAGTAGCATAGTTGGGATGGACAGTAGCTAGCACATTGGTTTGATAGCATCATAGTTTGGATGGACAGTAGCTAGCGCATTGGTTTGATAGTAGCATAGTTGGGATGGACAGTAGCTAGCGCATTGGTTTGATAGTAGCATAGTTGGGATGGACAGTAGCTAGCACATTGGTTTGATAGTAGCAAAGTTGGGATGGACAGTAGCTAGCACATTGGTTTGATAGTAGCATAGTTGGGATGGACAGTAGCTAGCACATTGGTTTGATAGTAGCATAGTTGGGATGGACAGTAGCTAGCACATTGGTTTGATAGTAGCATAGTTGGGATGTACAGTAGGTAGCACATAGGTTTGATAGCATTGTTGGGATGGACAGTAGATAGCACATTGGTTTGATTGTAGCATAGTTGGGATGGACAGTAGCTAGCACATTGGTTTGATAGTAGCATAGTTGGGATGGACAGTAGCTAGCACATTGGTTTGATAGCATCATAGTTGGGATGGACAGTAGCTAGCGCATTGGTTTGATAGTAGCATAGTTGGGATGGACAGTAGCTAGCGCATTGGTTTGATAGTAGCATAGTTGGGATGGACTGTAGCTAGCGCATTGGTTTGATAGTAGCATTGTTGGGATGGACAGTAGATAGCACATTGGTTTGATTGTAGCATAGTTGGGATGGACAGTAGCTAGCACATTGGTTTGATAGTAGCATAGTTGGGATGGACAGTAGCTATTACATTGGTTTGATAGTAGCATAGTTGGGATGGACAGTAGCTAGCACATTGGTTTGATAGTAGCATAGTTGGGATGGACAGTAGCTAGCACATTGGTTTGATAGTAGCATAGTTGGGATGGACAGTAGCTAGCACATTTGTTTGATGGATGGACAGTAGCTAGCACATAGGTTTGATAGCATTGTTGGGATGGACAGTAGATAGCACATTGGTTTGATTGTAGCATAGTTGGGATGGACAGTAGCTAGCACATTGGTTTGATAGTAGCATAGTTGGGATGGACAGTAGCTAGCACATTGGTTTGATAGTAGCATAGTTGGGATGTACAGTAGCTAGCACATTGGTTTGATAGTAGCATAGTTGGGATGGACAGTAGCTAGCACATTGGTTTGATAGTAGCATAGTTGGGATGGACAGTAGCTAGCACATTGGTTTGATAGTAGCATAGTTGGGATGTACAGTAGCTAGCACATAGGTTTGAAAGCATTGTTGGGATGGACAGTAGATAGCACATTGGTTTGATTGTAGCATAGATGGGATGGACAGTAGCTAGCTCATTGGTTTGATAGTAGCATAGTTGGAATGGACAGTAGCTAGCACATTGGTTTGATAGTAGCATAGTTGGGATGGACAGTAGCTAGCACATTGGTTTGATAGCATCATAGTTGGGATGGACAGTAGCTAGCGCATTGGTTTGATAGTAGCATAGTTGGGATGGACAGTAGCTAGCGCATTGGTTTGATAGTAGCATAGTTGGGATGGACTGTAGCTAGCGCATTGGTTTGATAGTAGCATAGTTGGAATGGACAGTAGCTAGCGCATTGGTTTGATAGTAGCATAGTTGGGATGGACAGTAGCTAGCACATTGGTTTGATAGTAGCATAGTTGGGATGGACAGTAGCTATTACATTGGTTTGATAGCATAGTTGGGATGGACAGTAGCTAGCACATTGGTTTGATAGCATCATAGTTGGGATGGACAGTAGCTAGCGCATTGGTTTGATAGTAGCATAGTTGGGATGGACAGTAGCTAGCGCATTGGTTTGATAGTAGCATAGTTGGGATGGACAGTAGCTATTACATTGGTTTGATAGCATAGTTGGGATGGACAGTAGCTAGCACATTGGTTTGAAAGCATCATAGTTGGGATGGACAGTAGCTAGCGCATTGGTTTGATAGTAGCATAGTTGGGATGGACAGTAGCTAGCACATTGGTTTGATAGTAGCATAGTTGGGATGGACAGTAGCTAGCACATTGGTTTGATAGTAGCATAGTTGGGATGGACAGTAGCTAGCACATTGGTTTGATAGTAGCATAGTTGGGATGGACAGTAGCTAGCACATTGGTTTGATAGTAGCATAGTTGGGATGGACAGTAGCTAGCACATTGGTTTGATAGTAGCATAGTTGGGATGGACAGTAGCTAGCACATTGGTTTGATGGATGGACAGTAGCTAGCACATAGGTTTGATAGCATTGTTGGGATGAGCATAGTTGGGATGGACAGTAGCTAGCACATTGGTTTGATAGTAGCATAGTTGGGATGGACAGTAGCTAGCACATTGGTTTGATGGATGGACAGTAGCTAGCACATAGGTTTGATAGCATTGTTGGGATGGACAGTAGATAGCACATTGGTTTGATAGTAGCATAGTTGGGATGGACAGTAGCTAGCACATTGGTTTGATAGTAGCATAGTTGGGATGGACAGTAGCTAGCACATTAGTTTGATAGTAGCATAGTTGGGATGGACAGTAGCTAGCACATTGGTTTGATAGTAGCATAGTTGGGATGGACAGTAGCTAGCACATTGGTTTGATAGTAGCATAGTTGGGATGGACAGTAGCTAGCACATTGGTTTGATAGTAGCATAGTTGGGATGGACAGTAGCTAGCACATTGGTTTGATAGTAGCATAGTTGGGATGGACAGTAGCTAGCACATTGGTTTGATAGTAGCATAGTTGGGATGGAGAGTAGCTAGCACATTGGTTTGATAGCATCATAGTTGGGATGGACATTAGCTAGTGCATTGGTTTGATATTAGCATAGTTGGGATGGACAGTAGCTAGCGCATTGGTTTGATAGTAGCATAGTTGGGATGTACAGTAGGTAGCACATAGGTTTGATAGCATTGTTGGGATGGACAGTAGATAGCACATTGGTTTGATTGTAGCATAGTTGGGATGGACAGTAGCTATTACATTGGTTTGATAGCATCATAGTTGGGATGGACAGTAGCTAGCGCATTGGTTTGATAGTAGCATAGTTGGGATGGACAGTAGCTAGCGCATTGGTTTGATAGTAGCATAGTTGGGATGGACTGTAAGTAGTGCATTGGTTTGATAGTAGCATTGTTGGGATGGACAGTAGATAGCACATTGGTTTGATAGTAGCATAGTTGGGATGGACAGTAGCTAGCACATTGGTTTGATAGTAGCATAGTTGGGATGGACAGTAGCTAGCACATTGGTTTGATAGTAGCATAGTTGGGATGGACAGTAGCTAGCAAGTTGGTTTGATAGTAGCATAGTTGGGATGGACAGTAGCTAGCACATTGGTTTGATAGCATCATAGTTGGGATGGACAGTATCTAGCGCATTGGTTTGATAGTAGTATAGTTGGGATGTACAGTAGCTAGCACATAGGTTTGATAGCATTGTTGGGATGGACAGTAGATGGCACATTGGTTTGATTGTAGCATAGTTGGGATGGACAGTAGCTAGCACATTGGTTTGATAGTAGCATAGTTGGGATGGACAGTAGCTAGCACATTGGTTTGATAGCATCATAGTTTGGATGGACAGTAGCTAGCGCATTGGTTTGATAGTAGCATAGTTGGGATGGACAGTAGCTAGCGCATTGGTTTGATAGTAGCATAGTTGGGATGGACAGTAGCTAGCACATTGGTTTGATAGTAGCAAAGTTGGGATGGACAGTAGCTAGCACATTGGTTTGATAGTAGCATAGTTGGGATGGACAGTAGCTAGCACATTGGTTTGATAGTAGCATAGTTGGGATGGACAGTAGCTAGCACATTGGTTTGATAGTAGCATAGTTGGGATGTACAGTAGGTAGCACATAGGTTTGATAGCATTGTTGGGATGGACAGTAGATAGCACATTGGTTTGATTGTAGCATAGTTGGGATGGACAGTAGCTAGCACATTGGTTTGATAGTAGCATAGTTGGGATGGACAGTAGCTAGCACATTGGTTTGATAGCATCATAGTTGGGATGGACAGTAGCTAGCGCATTGGTTTGATAGTAGCATAGTTGGGATGGACAGTAGCTAGCGCATTGGTTTGATAGTAGCATAGTTGGGATGGACTGTAGCTAGCGCATTGGTTTGATAGTAGCATTGTTGGGATGGACAGTAGATAGCACATTGGTTTGATTGTAGCATAGTTGGGATGGACAGTAGCTAGCACATTGGTTTGATAGTAGCATAGTTGGGATGGACAGTAGCTATTACATTGGTTTGATAGTAGCATAGTTGGGATGGACAGTAGCTAGCACATTGGTTTGATAGTAGCATAGTTGGGATGGACAGTAGCTAGCACATTGGTTTGATAGTAGCATAGTTGGGATGGACAGTAGCTAGCACATTTGTTTGATGGATGGACAGTAGCTAGCACATAGGTTTGATAGCATTGTTGGGATGGACAGTAGATAGCACATTGGTTTGATTGTAGCATAGTTGGGATGGACAGTAGCTAGCACATTGGTTTGATAGTAGCATAGTTGGGATGGACAGTAGCTAGCACATTGGTTTGATAGTAGCATAGTTGGGATGTACAGTAGCTAGCACATTGGTTTGATAGTAGCATAGTTGGGATGGACAGTAGCTAGCACATTGGTTTGATAGTAGCATAGTTGGGATGGACAGTAGCTAGCACATTGGTTTGATAGTAGCATAGTTGGGATGTACAGTAGCTAGCACATAGGTTTGAAAGCATTGTTGGGATGGACAGTAGATAGCACATTGGTTTGATTGTAGCATAGATGGGATGGACAGTAGCTAGCTCATTGGTTTGATAGTAGCATAGTTGGAATGGACAGTAGCTAGCACATTGGTTTGATAGTAGCATAGTTGGGATGGACAGTAGCTAGCACATTGGTTTGATAGCATCATAGTTGGGATGGACAGTAGCTAGCGCATTGGTTTGATAGTAGCATAGTTGGGATGGACAGTAGCTAGCGCATTGGTTTGATAGTAGCATAGTTGGGATGGACTGTAGCTAGCGCATTGGTTTGATAGTAGCATAGTTGGAATGGACAGTAGCTAGCGCATTGGTTTGATAGTAGCATAGTTGGGATGGACAGTAGCTAGCACATTGGTTTGATAGTAGCATAGTTGGGATGGACAGTAGCTATTACATTGGTTTGATAGCATAGTTGGGATGGACAGTAGCTAGCACATTGGTTTGATAGCATCATAGTTGGGATGGACAGTAGCTAGCGCATTGGTTTGATAGTAGCATAGTTGGGATGGACAGTAGCTAGCGCATTGGTTTGATAGTAGCATAGTTGGGATGGACAGTAGCTATTACATTGGTTTGATAGCATAGTTGGGATGGACAGTAGCTAGCACATTGGTTTGAAAGCATCATAGTTGGGATGGACAGTAGCTAGCGCATTGGTTTGATAGTAGCATAGTTGGGATGGACAGTAGCTAGCACATTGGTTTGATAGTAGCATAGTTGGGATGGACAGTAGCTAGCACATTGGTTTGATAGTAGCATAGTTGGGATGGACAGTAGCTAGCACATTGGTTTGATAGTAGCATAGTTGGGATGGACAGTAGCTAGCACATTGGTTTGATAGTAGCATAGTTGGGATGGACAGTAGCTAGCACATTGGTTTGATAGTAGCATAGTTGGGATGGACAGTAGCTAGCACATTGGTTTGATGGATGGACAGTAGCTAGCACATAGGTTTGATAGCATTGTTGGGATGAGCATAGTTGGGATGGACAGTAGCTAGCACATTGGTTTGATAGTAGCATAGTTGGGATGGACAGTAGCTAGCACATTGGTTTGATGGATGGACAGTAGCTAGCACATAGGTTTGATAGCATTGTTGGGATGGACAGTAGATAGCACATTGGTTTGATAGTAGCATAGTTGGGATGGACAGTAGCTAGCACATTGGTTTGATAGTAGCATAGTTGGGATGGACAGTAGCTAGCACATTAGTTTGATAGTAGCATAGTTGGGATGGACAGTAGCTAGCACATTGGTTTGATAGTAGCATAGTTGGGATGGACAGTAGCTAGCACATTGGTTTGATAGTAGCATAGTTGGGATGGACAGTAGCTAGCACATTGGTTTGATAGTAGCATAGTTGGGATGGACAGTAGCTAGCACATTGGTTTGATAGTAGCATAGTTGGGATGGACAGTAGCTAGCACATTGGTTTGATAGTAGCATAGTTGGGATGGAGAGTAGCTAGCACATTGGTTTGATAGCATCATAGTTGGGATGGACATTAGCTAGTGCATTGGTTTGATATTAGCATAGTTGGGATGGACAGTAGCTAGCGCATTGGTTTGATAGTAGCATAGTTGGGATGTACAGTAGGTAGCACATAGGTTTGATAGCATTGTTGGGATGGACAGTAGATAGCACATTGGTTTGATTGTAGCATAGTTGGGATGGACAGTAGCTAGCACATTGGTTTGATAGTAGCATAGTTGGGATGGACAGTAGCTAGCACATTGGTTTGATAGTAGCATAGTTGGGATGGACAGTAGCTAGCACATTGGTTTGATAGTAACATAGCTGGGATGTTCAGTAGCTAGCACATTGGTTTGATAGTTGGGATGGACAGTAGCTAGCACATTGGTTTGATAGTAGCATAGTTGGGATGGACAGTAGCTAGCACATTGGTTTGATAGTAGCATAGTTGGGATGGACAGTAGCTAGCACATTGGTTTGATAGTAGCATAGTTGGGATGGACAGTAGCTAGCACATTGGTTTGATAGTAGCATAGTTGGGATGGACAGTAGCTAGCACATTGGTTTGATAGCATCATAGTTGGGATGGACAGTAGCTAGCGCATTGGTTTGATAGTAGCATAGTTGGGATGGACAGTAGCTAGCACATAGGTTTGATAGTAGCATAGTTGGGATGTACAGTAGGTAGCACATAGGTTTGATAGCATTGTTGGGATGGACAGTAGATAGCACATTGGTTTGATTGTAGCATAGTTGGGATGGACAGTAGCTAGCACATTGGTTTGATAGTAGCATAGTTGGGATGGACAGTAGCTAGCACATTGGTTTGATAGCATCATAGTTGGGATGGACAGTAGCTAGCGCATTGGTTTGATAGTAGCATAGTTGGGATGGACAGTAGCTAGCGCATTGGTTTGATAGTAGCATAGTTGGGATGGACTGTAGCTAGCGCATTGGTTTGATAGTAGCATTGTTGGGATGGACAGTAGATAGCACATTGGTTTGATTGTAGCATAGTTGGGATGGACAGTAGCTAGCACATTGGTTTGATAGTAGCATAGTTGGGATGGACAGTAGCTAGCACATTGGTTTGATAGTAGCATAGTTGGGATGGACAGTAGCTAGCACATTGGTTTGATAGTAGCATAGTTGGGATGGACAGTAGCTAGCACATTGGTTTGATAGTAGCATAGTTGGGATGGAGAGTAGCTAGCACATTGGTTTGATAGCATCATAGTTGGGATGGACATTAGCTAGTGCATTGGTTTGATATTAGCATAGTTGGGATGGACAGTAGCTAGCGCATTGGTTTGATAGTAGCATAGTTGGGATGTACAGTAGGTAGCACATAGGTTTGATAGCATTGTTGGGATGGACAGTAGATAGCACATTGGTTTGATTGTAGCATAGTTGGGATGGACAGTAGCTAGCACATTGGTTTGATAGTAGCATAGTTGGGATGGACAGTAGCTAGCACATTGGTTTGATAGTAGCATAGTTGGGATGGACAGTAGCTAGCACATTGGTTTGATAGTAACATAGCTGGGATGTTCAGTAGCTAGCACATTGGTTTGATAGTTGGGATGGACAGTAGCTAGCACATTGGTTTGATAGTAGCATAGTTGGGATGGACAGTAGCTAGCACATTGGTTTGATAGTAGCATAGTTGGGATGGACAGTAGCTAGCACATTGGTTTGATAGTAGCATAGTTGGGATGGACAGTAGCTAGCACATTGGTTTGATAGTAGCATAGTTGGGATGGACAGTAGCTAGCACATTGGTTTGATAGCATCATAGTTGGGATGGACAGTAGCTAGCGCATTGGTTTGATAGTAGCATAGTTGGGATGGACAGTAGCTAGCGCATTGGTTTGATAGTAGCATAGTTGGGATGTACAGTAGGTAGCACATAGGTTTGATAGCATTGTTGGGATGGACAGTAGATAGCACATTGGTTTGATTGTAGCATAGTTGGGATGGACAGTAGCTAGCACATTGGTTTGATAGTAGCATAGTTGGGATGGACAGTAGCTAGCACATTGGTTTGATAGCATCATAGTTGGGATGGACAGTAGCTAGCGCATTGGTTTGATAGTAGCATAGTTGGGATGGACAGTAGCTAGCGCATTGGTTTGATAGTAGCATAGTTGGGATGGACTGTAGCTAGCGCATTGGTTTGATAGTAGCATTGTTGGGATGGACAGTAGATAGCACATTGGTTTGATTGTAGCATAGTTGGGATGGACAGTAGCTAGCACATTGGTTTGATAGTAGCATAGTTGGGATGGACAGTAGCTATTACATTGGTTTGATAGTAGCATAGTTGGGATGGACAGTAGCTAGCACATTGGTTTGATAGTAGCATAGTTGGGATGGACAGTAGGTAGCACATAGGTTTGATAGCATTGTTGGGATGGACAGTAGATAGCACATTGGTTTGATTGTAGCATAGTTGGGATGGACAGTAGCTAGCACATTGGTTTGATAGTAGCATAGTTGGGATGGACAGTAGCTAGCACATTGGTTTGATAGCATCATAGTTGGGATGGACAGTAGCTAGCGCATTGGTTTGATAGTAGCATAGTTGGGATGGACAGTAGCTAGCGCATTGGTTTGATAGTAGCATAGTTGGGATGTACAGTAGATAGCACATTGGTTTGATTGTAGCATAGTTGGGATGGACAGTAGCTAGCACATTGGTTTGATAGTAGCATAGTTGGGATGGACAGTAGCTATTACATTGGTTTGATAGTAGCATAGTTGGGATGGACAGTAGCTAGCACATTGGTTTGATAGTAGCATAGTTGGGATGGACAGTAGCTAGCACATTGGTTTGATAGTAGCATAGTTGGGATGGACAGTAGCTAGCACATTTGTTTGATGGATGGACAGTAGCTAGCACATAGGTTTGATAGCATTGTTGGGATGGACAGTAGATAGCACATTGGTTTGATTGTAGCATAGTTGGGATGGACAGTAGCTAGCACATTGGTTTGATAGTAGCATAGTTGGGATGGACAGTAGCTAGCACATTGGTTTGATAGTAGCATAGTTGGGATGTACAGTAGCTAGCACATTGGTTTGATAGTAGCATAGTTGGGATGGACAGTAGCTAGCACATTGGTTTGATAGTAGCATAGTTGGGATGGACAGTAGCTAGCATATTGGTTTGATAGTAGCATAGTTGGGATGTACAGTAGCTAGCACATAGGTTTGATAGCATTGTTGGGATGGACAGTAGATAGCACATTGGTTTGATTGTAGCATAGTTGGGATGGACAGTAGCTAGCACATTGGTTTGACAGTAGCATAGTTGGAATGGACAGTAGCTAGCACATTGGTTTGATAGTAGCATAGTTGGGATGGACAGTAGCTAGCACATTGGTTTGATAGCATCATAGTTGGGATGGACAGTAGCTAGCGCATTGGTTTGATAGTAGCATTGTTGGGATGGACAGTAGCTAGCGCATTGGTTTGATAGTAGCATAGTTGGGATGGACTGTAGCTAGTGCATTGGTTTGATAGTAGCATAGTTGGAATGGACAGTAGCTAGCGCATTGGTTTGATAGTAGCATAGTTGGGATGGACAGTAGCTAGCACATTGGTTTGATAGTAGCATAGTTGGGATGGACAGTAGCTATTACATTGGTTTGATAGCATAGTTGGGATGGACAGTAGCTAGCACATTGGTTTGATAGCATCATAGTTGGGATGGACAGTAGCTAGCGCATTGGTTTGATAGTAGCATAGTTGGGATGGACAGTAGCTAGCACATTGGTTTGATAGTAGCATAGTTGGGATGGACAGTAGCTATTACATTGGTTTGATAGCATAGTTGGGATGGACAGTAGCTAGCACATTGGTTTGAAAGCATCATAGTTGGGATGGACAGTAGCTAGCGCATTGGTTTGATAGTAGCATAGTTGGGATGGACAGTAGCTAGCACATTGGTTTGATAGTAGCATAGTTGGGATGGACAGTAGCTAGCACATTGGTTTGATAGTAGCATAGTTGGGATGGACAGTAGCTAGCACATTGGTTTGATAGTAGCATAGTTGGGATGGACAGTAGCTAGCACATTGGTTTGATAGTAGCATAGTTGGGATGGACAGTAGCTAGCACATTGGTTTGATAGTAGCATAGTTGGGATGGACAGTAGCTAGCACATTGGTTTGATGGATGGACAGTAGCTAGCACATAGGTTTGATAGCATTGTTGGGATGAGCATAGTTGGGATGGACAGTAGCTAGCACATTGGTTTGATAGTAGCATAGTTGGGATGGACAGTAGCTAGCACATTGGTTTGATGGATGGACAGTAGCTAGCACATAGGTTTGATAGCATTGTTGGGATGGACAGTAGATAGCACATTGGTTTGATAGTAGCATAGTTGGGATGGACAGTAGCTAGCACATTGGTTTGATAGTAGCATAGTTGGGATGGACAGTAGCTAGCACATTAGTTTGATAGTAGCATAGTTGGGATGGACAGTAGCTAGCACATTGGTTTGATAGTAGCATAGTTGGGATGGACAGTAGCTAGCACATTGGTTTGATAGTAGCATAGTTGGGATGGACAGTAGCTAGCACATTGGTTTGATAGTAGCATAGTTGGGATGGACAGTAGCTAGCACATTGGTTTGATAGTAGCATAGTTGGGATGGACAGTAGCTAGCACATTGGTTTGATGGATGGACAGTAGCTAGCACATAGGTTTGATAGCATTGTTGGGATGAGCATAGTTGGGATGGACAGTAGCTAGCACATTGGTTTGATAGTAGCATAGTTGGGATGGACAGTAGCTAGCACATTGGTTTGATGGATGGACAGTAGCTAGCACATAGGTTTGATAGCATTGTTGGGATGGACAGTAGATAGCACATTGGTTTGATAGTAGCATAGTTGGGATGGACAGTAGCTAGCACATTGGTTTGATAGTAGCATAGTTGGGATGGACAGTAGCTAGCACATTAGTTTGATAGTAGCATAGTTGGGATGGACAGTAGCTAGCACATTGGTTTGATAGTAGCATAGTTGGGATGGACAGTAGCTAGCACATTGGTTTGATAGTAGCATAGTTGGGATGGACAGTAGCTAGCACATTGGTTTGATAGTAGCATAGTTGGGATGGAGAGTAGCTAGCACATTGGTTTGATAGCATCATAGTTGGGATGGACATTAGCTAGTGCATTGGTTTGATATTAGCATAGTTGGGATGGACAGTAGCTAGCGCATTGGTTTGATAGTAGCATAGTTGGGATGTACAGTAGGTAGCACATAGGTTTGATAGCATTGTTGGGATGGACAGTAGATAGCACATTGGTTTGATTGTAGAATAGTTGGGATGGACAGTAGCTAGCACATTGGTTTGATAGTAGCATAGTTGGGATGGACAGTAGCTAGCACATTGGTTTGATAGTAGCATAGTTGGGATGGACAGTAGCTAGCACATTGGTTTGATAGTAACATAGCTGGGATGTTCAGTAGCTAGCACATTGGTTTGATAGTTGGGATGGACAGTAGCTAGCACATTGGTTTGATAGTAGCATAGTTGGGATGGACAGTAGCTAGCACATTGGTTTGATAGTAGCATAGTTGGGATGGACAGTAGCTAGCACATTGGTTTGATAGTAGCATAGTTGGGATGGACAGTAGCTAGCACATTGGTTTGATAGTAGCATAGTTGGGATGGACAGTAGCTAGCACATTGGTTTGATAGCATCATAGTTGGGATGGACAGTAGCTAGCGCATTGGTTTGATAGTAGCATAGTTGGGATGGACAGTAGCTAGCGCATTGGTTTGATAGTAGCATAGTTGGGATGTACAGTAGGTAGCACATAGGTTTGATAGCATTGTTGGGATGGACAGTAGATAGCACATTGGTTTGATTGTAGCATAGTTGGGATGGACAGTAGCTAGCACATTGGTTTGATAGTAGCATAGTTGGGATGGACAGTAGCTAGCACATTGGTTTGATAGCATCATAGTTGGGATGGACAGTAGCTAGCGCATTGGTTTGATAGTAGCATAGTTGGGATGGACAGTAGCTAGCGCATTGGTTTGATAGTAGCATAGTTGGGATGGACTGTAGCTAGCGCATTGGTTTGATAGTAGCATTGTTGGGATGGACAGTAGATAGCACATTGGTTTGATTGTAGCATAGTTGGGATGGACAGTAGCTAGCACATTGGTTTGATAGTAGCATAGTTGGGATGGACAGTAGCTATTACATTGGTTTGATAGTAGCATAGTTGGGATGGACAGTAGATAGCACATTGGTTTGATTGTAGCATAGTTGGGATGGACAGTAGCTATTACATTGGTTTGATAGTAGCATTGTTGGGATGGACAGTAGATAGCACATTGGTTTGATTGTAGCATAGTTGGGATGGACAGTAGCTAGCACATTGGTTTGATAGTAGCATAGTTGGGATGGACAGTAGCTATTACATTGGTTTGATAGTAGCATAGTTGGGATGGACAGTAGCTAGCACATTGGTTTGATAGTAGCATAGTTGGGATGGACAGTAGCTAGCACATTGGTTTGATAGTAGCATAGTTGGGATGGACAGTAGCTAGCACATTTGTTTGATGGATGGACAGTAGCTAGCACATAGGTTTGATAGCATTGTTGGGATGGACAGTAGATAGCACATTGGTTGATTGTAGCATAGTTGGGATGGACAGTAGCTAGCACATTGGTTTGATTGTAGCATAGTTGGGATGGACAGTAGCTAGCACATTGGTTTGATAGTAGCATAGTTGGGATGGACTGTAGCTAGCGCATTGGTTTGATAGTAGCATTGTTGGGATGGACAGTAGATAGCACATTGGTTTGATTGTAGCATAGTTGGGATGGACAGTAGCTAGCACATTGGTTTGATAGTAGCATAGTTGGGATGGACAGTAGCTAGCACATTGGTTTGATAGCATCATAGTTGGGATGGACAGTAGCTAGCGCATTGGTTTGATAGTAGCATAGTTGGGATGGACAGTAGCTAGCGCATTGGTTTGATAGTAGCATAGTTGGGATGGACTGTAGCTAGCGCATTGGTTTGATAGTAACATTGTTGGGATGGACAGTAGATAGCACATTGGTTTGATTGTAGCATAGTTGGGATGGACAGTAGCTAGCACATTGGTTTGATAGTAGCATAGTTGGGATGGACAGTAGCTATTACATTGGTTTGATAGTAGCATAGTTGGGATGGACAGTAGCTAGCACATTGGTTTGATAGTAGCATAGTTGGGATGGACAGTAGCTAGCACATTGGTTTGATAGTAGCATAGTTGGGATGGACAGTAGCTAGCACATTTGTTTGATGGATGGACAGTAGCTAGCACATAGGTTTGATAGCATTGTTGGGATGGACAGTAGATAGCACATTGGTTTGATTGTAGCATAGTTGGGATGGACAGTAGCTAGCACATTGGTTTGATAGTAGCATAGTTGGGATGGACTGTAGCTAGCGCATTGGTTTGATAGTAGCATTGTTGGGATGGACAGTAGATAGCACATTGGTTTGATTGTAGCATAGTTGGGATGGACAGTAGCTAGCACATTGGTTTGATAGTAGCATAGTTGGGATGGACAGTAGCTAGCACATTGGTTTGATAGTAGCATAGTTGGGATGTACAGTAGCTAGCACATAGGTTTGATAGCATTGTTGGGATGGACAGTAGATAGCACATTGGTTTGATTGTAGCATAGTTGGGATGGACAGTAGCTAGCACATTGGTTTGATAGTAGCATAGTTGGAATGGACAGTAGCTAGCACATTGGTTTGATAGTAGCATAGTTGGGATGGACAGTAGCTATAACATTGGTTTGATAGCATAGTTGGGATGGACAGTAGCTAGCACATTGGTTTGATAGCATCATAGTTGGGATGGACAGTAGCTAGCGCATTGGTTTGATAGTAGCATAGTTGGGATGGACAGTAGCTAGCACATTGGTTTGATAGTAGCAAAGTTGGGATGGACAGTAGCTAGCACATTGGTTTGATAGTAGCATAGTTGGGATGGACAGTAGCTAGCACATTGGTTTGATAGTAGCATAGTTGGAATGGACAGTAGCTAGCACATTGGTTTGATAGTAGCATAGTTGGGATGGACAGTAGCTAGCACATTGGTTTGATAGTAGCATAGTTGGGATGGACAGTAGCTAGCACATTTGTTTGATGGATGGACAGTAGCTAGCACATAGGTTTGATAGCATTGTTGGGATGGACAGTAGATAGCACATTGGTTTGATTGTAGCATAGTTGGGATGGACAGTAGCTAGCACATTGGTTTGATAGTAGCATAGTTGGGATGGACAGTAGCTAGCACATTGGTTTGATAGTAGCATAGTTGGGATGTACAGTAGCTAGCACATTGGTTTGATAGTAGCATAGTTGGGATGGACAGTAGCTAGCACATTGGTTTGATAGTAGCATAGTTGGGATGGACAGTAGCTAGCACATTGGTTTGATAGTAGCATAGTTGGGATGTACAGTAGCTAGCACATAGGTTTGATAGCATTGTTGGGATGGACAGTAGATAGCACATTGGTTTGATTGTAGCATAGTTGGGATGGACAGTAGCTAGCACATTGGTTTGACAGTAGCATAGTTGGAATGGACAGTAGCTAGCACATTGGTTTGATAGTAGCATAGTTGGGATGGACAGTAGCTAGCACATTGGTTTGATAGCATCATAGTTGGGATGGACAGTAGCTAGCGCATTGGTTTGATAGTAGCATTGTTGGGATGGACAGTAGCTAGCGCATTGGTTTGATAGTAGCATAGTTGGGATGGACTGTAGCTAGTGCATTGGTTTGATAGTAGCATAGTTGGAATGGACAGTAGCTAGCGCATTGGTTTGATAGTAGCATAGTTGGGATGGACAGTAGCTAGCACATTGGTTTGATAGTAGCATAGTTGGGATGGACAGTAGCTATTACATTGGTTTGATAGCATAGTTGGGATGGACAGTAGCTAGCACATTGGTTTGATAGCATCATAGTTGGGATGGACAGTAGCTAGCGCATTGGTTTGATAGTAGCATAGTTGGGATGGACAGTAGCTAGCACATTGGTTTGATAGTAGCATAGTTGGGATGGACAGTAGCTATTACATTGGTTTGATAGCATAGTTGGGATGGACAGTAGCTAGCACATTGGTTTGAAAGCATCATAGTTGGGATGGACAGTAGCTAGCGCATTGGTTTGATAGTAGCATAGTTGGGATGGACAGTAGCTAGCACATTGGTTTGATAGTAGCATAGTTGGGATGGACAGTAGCTAGCACATTGGTTTGATAGTAGCATAGTTGGGATGGACAGTAGCTAGCACATTGGTTTGATAGTAGCATAGTTGGGATGGACAGTAGCTAGCACATTGGTTTGATAGTAGCATAGTTGGGATGGACAGTAGCTAGCACATTGGTTTGATAGTAGCATAGTTGGGATGGACAGTAGCTAGCACATTGGTTTGATGGATGGACAGTAGCTAGCACATAGGTTTGATAGCATTGTTGGGATGAGCATAGTTGGGATGGACAGTAGCTAGCACATTGGTTTGATAGTAGCATAGTTGGGATGGACAGTAGCTAGCACATTGGTTTGATGGATGGACAGTAGCTAGCACATAGGTTTGATAGCATTGTTGGGATGGACAGTAGATAGCACATTGGTTTGATAGTAGCATAGTTGGGATGGACAGTAGCTAGCACATTGGTTTGATAGTAGCATAGTTGGGATGGACAGTAGCTAGCACATTAGTTTGATAGTAGCATAGTTGGGATGGACAGTAGCTAGCACATTGGTTTGATAGTAGCATAGTTGGGATGGACAGTAGCTAGCACATTGGTTTGATAGTAGCATAGTTGGGATGGACAGTAGCTAGCACATTGGTTTGATAGTAGCATAGTTGGGATGGACAGTAGCTAGCACATTGGTTTGATAGTAGCATAGTTGGGATGGACAGTAGCTAGCACATTGGTTTGATAGTAGCATAGTTGGGATGGAGAGTAGCTAGCACATTGGTTTGATAGCATCATAGTTGGGATGGACATTAGCTAGTGCATTGGTTTGATATTAGCATAGTTGGGATGGACAGTAGCTAGCGCATTGGTTTGATAGTAGCATAGTTGGGATGTACAGTAGGTAGCACATAGGTTTGATAGCATTGTTGGGATGGACAGTAGATAGCACATTGGTTTGATTGTAGAATAGTTGGGATGGACAGTAGCTAGCACATTGGTTTGATAGTAGCATAGTTGGGATGGACAGTAGCTAGCACATTGGTTTGATAGTAGCATAGTTGGGATGGACAGTAGCTAGCACATTGGTTTGATAGTAACATAGCTGGGATGTTCAGTAGCTAGCACATTGGTTTGATAGTTGGGATGGACAGTAGCTAGCACATTGGTTTGATAGTAGCATAGTTGGGATGGACAGTAGCTAGCACATTGGTTTGATAGTAGCATAGTTGGGATGGACAGTAGCTAGCACATTGGTTTGATAGTAGCATAGTTGGGATGGACAGTAGCTAGCACATTGGTTTGATAGTAGCATAGTTGGGATGGACAGTAGCTAGCACATTGGTTTGATAGCATCATAGTTGGGATGGACAGTAGCTAGCGCATTGGTTTGATAGTAGCATAGTTGGGATGGACAGTAGCTAGCGCATTGGTTTGATAGTAGCATAGTTGGGATGTACAGTAGGTAGCACATAGGTTTGATAGCATTGTTGGGATGGACAGTAGATAGCACATTGGTTTGATTGTAGCATAGTTGGGATGGACAGTAGCTAGCACATTGGTTTGATAGTAGCATAGTTGGGATGGACAGTAGCTAGCACATTGGTTTGATAGCATCATAGTTGGGATGGACAGTAGCTAGCGCATTGGTTTGATAGTAGCATAGTTGGGATGGACAGTAGCTAGCGCATTGGTTTGATAGTAGCATAGTTGGGATGGACTGTAGCTAGCGCATTGGTTTGATAGTAGCATTGTTGGGATGGACAGTAGATAGCACATTGGTTTGATTGTAGCATAGTTGGGATGGACAGTAGCTAGCACATTGGTTTGATAGTAGCATAGTTGGGATGGACAGTAGCTATTACATTGGTTTGATAGTAGCATAGTTGGGATGGACAGTAGATAGCACATTGGTTTGATTGTAGCATAGTTGGGATGGACAGTAGCTATTACATTGGTTTGATAGTAGCATTGTTGGGATGGACAGTAGATAGCACATTGGTTTGATTGTAGCATAGTTGGGATGGACAGTAGCTAGCACATTGGTTTGATAGTAGCATAGTTGGGATGGACAGTAGCTATTACATTGGTTTGATAGTAGCATAGTTGGGATGGACAGTAGCTAGCACATTGGTTTGATAGTAGCATAGTTGGGATGGACAGTAGCTAGCACATTGGTTTGATAGTAGCATAGTTGGGATGGACAGTAGCTAGCACATTTGTTTGATGGATGGACAGTAGCTAGCACATAGGTTTGATAGCATTGTTGGGATGGACAGTAGATAGCACATTGGTTTGATTGTAGCATAGTTGGGATGGACAGTAGCTAGCACATTGGTTTGATTGTAGCATAGTTGGGATGGACAGTAGCTAGCACATTGGTTTGATAGTAGCATAGTTGGGATGGACTGTAGCTAGCGCATTGGTTTGATAGTAGCATTGTTGGGATGGACAGTAGATAGCACATTGGTTTGATTGTAGCATAGTTGGGATGGACAGTAGCTAGCACATTGGTTTGATAGTAGCATAGTTGGGATGGACAGTAGCTAGCACATTGGTTTGATAGCATCATAGTTGGGATGGACAGTAGCTAGCGCATTGGTTTGATAGTAGCATAGTTGGGATGGACAGTAGCTAGCGCATTGGTTTGATAGTAGCATAGTTGGGATGGACTGTAGCTAGCGCATTGGTTTGATAGTAACATTGTTGGGATGGACAGTAGATAGCACATTGGTTTGATTGTAGCATAGTTGGGATGGACAGTAGCTAGCACATTGGTTTGATAGTAGCATAGTTGGGATGGACAGTAGCTATTACATTGGTTTGATAGTAGCATAGTTGGGATGGACAGTAGCTAGCACATTGGTTTGATAGTAGCATAGTTGGGATGGACAGTAGCTAGCACATTGGTTTGATAGTAGCATAGTTGGGATGGACAGTAGCTAGCACATTTGTTTGATGGATGGACAGTAGCTAGCACATAGGTTTGATAGCATTGTTGGGATGGACAGTAGATAGCACATTGGTTTGATTGTAGCATAGTTGGGATGGACAGTAGCTAGCACATTGGTTTGATAGTAGCATAGTTGGGATGGACTGTAGCTAGCGCATTGGTTTGATAGTAGCATTGTTGGGATGGACAGTAGATAGCACATTGGTTTGATTGTAGCATAGTTGGGATGGACAGTAGCTAGCACATTGGTTTGATAGTAGCATAGTTGGGATGGACAGTAGCTAGCACATTGGTTTGATAGTAGCATAGTTGGGATGTACAGTAGCTAGCACATAGGTTTGATAGCATTGTTGGGATGGACAGTAGATAGCACATTGGTTTGATTGTAGCATAGTTGGGATGGACAGTAGCTAGCACATTGGTTTGATAGTAGCATAGTTGGAATGGACAGTAGCTAGCACATTGGTTTGATAGTAGCATAGTTGGGATGGACAGTAGCTATAACATTGGTTTGATAGCATAGTTGGGATGGACAGTAGCTAGCACATTGGTTTGATAGCATCATAGTTGGGATGGACAGTAGCTAGCGCATTGGTTTGATAGTAGCATAGTTGGGATGGACAGTAGCTAGCACATTGGTTTGATAGTAGCAAAGTTGGGATGGACAGTAGCTAGCACATTGGTTTGATAGTAGCATAGTTGGGATGGACAGTAGCTAGCACATTGGTTTGATAGTAGCATAGTTGGAATGGACAGTAGCTAGCACATTGGTTTGATAGTAGCATAGTTGGGATGGACAGTAGCTATTACATTGGTTTGATAGCATAGTTGGGATGGACAGTAGCTAGCACATTGGTTTGATAGCATCATAGTTGGGATGGACAGTAGCTAGCGCATTGGTTTGATAGTAGCATAGTTGGGATGGAAAGTAGCTAGCAAGTTGGTTTGCTAGTAGCATAGTTGGGATGGACAGTAGCTAGCACATTGGTTTGATAGCATCATAGTTGGGATGGACAGTAGCTAGCGCATTGGTTTGATAGTAGTATAGTTGGGATGTACAGTAGCTAGCACATAGGTTTGATAGCATTGTTGGGATGGACAGTAGATAGCACATTGGTTTGATTGTAGCATAGTTGGGATGGACAGTAGCTAGCACATTGGTTTGATAGTAGCATAGTTGGGATGGACAGTAGCTATTACATTGGTTTGATAGCATCATAGTTGGGATGGACAGTAGCTAGCGCATTGGTTTGATAGTAGCATAGTTGGGATGGACAGTAGCTAGCAAGTTGGTTTGATAGTAGCATAGTTGGGATGGACAGTAGCTAGCACATTGGTTTGATAGCATCATAGTTGGGATGGACAGTAGCTAGCGCATTGGTTTGATAGTAGTATAGTTGGGATGTACAGTAGCTAGCACATAGGTTTGATAGCATTGTTGGGATGGACAGTAGATAGCACATTGGTTTGATTGTAGCATAGTTGGGATGGACAGTAGCTAGCACATTGGTTTGATAGTAGCATAGTTGGGATGGACAGTAGCTAGCACATTGGTTTGATAGCATCATAGTTGGGATGGACAGTAGCTAGCGCATTGGTTTGATAGTAGCATAGTTGGGATGGACAGTAGCTAGCGCATTGGTTTGATAGTAGCATAGTTGGGATGGACTGTAGCTAGCGCATTGGTTTGATAGTAGCATTGTTGGGATGGACAGTAGATAGCACATTGGTTTGATTGTAGCATAGTTGGGATGGACAGTAGCTAGCACATTGGTTTGATAGTAGCATAGTTGGGATGGACAGTAGCTATTACATTGGTTTGATAGTAGCATAGTTGGGATGGACAGTAGATAGCACATTGGTTTGATTGTAGCATAGTTGGGATGGACAGTAGCTATTACATTGGTTTGATAGTAGCATTGTTGGGATGGACAGTAGATAGCACATTGGTTTGATTGTAGCATAGTTGGGATGGACAGTAGCTAGCACATTGGTTTGATAGTAGCATAGTTGGGATGGACAGTAGCTATTACATTGGTTTGATAGTAGCATAGTTGGGATGGACAGTAGCTAGCACATTGGTTTGATAGTAGCATAGTTGGGATGGACAGTAGCTAGCACATTGGTTTGATAGTAGCATAGTTGGGATGGACAGTAGCTAGCACATTTGTTTGATGGATGGACAGTAGCTAGCACATAGGTTTGATAGCATTGTTGGGATGGACAGTAGATAGCACATTGGTTTGATTGTAGCATAGTTGGGATGGACAGTAGCTAGCACATTGGTTTGATTGTAGCATAGTTGGGATGGACAGTAGCTAGCACATTGGTTTGATAGTAGCATAGTTGGGATGGACTGTAGCTAGCGCATTGGTTTGATAGTAGCATTGTTGGGATGGACAGTAGATAGCACATTGGTTTGATTGTAGCATAGTTGGGATGGACAGTAGCTAGCACATTGGTTTGATAGTAGCATAGTTGGGATGGACAGTAGCTAGCACATTGGTTTGATAGCATCATAGTTGGGATGGACAGTAGCTAGCGCATTGGTTTGATAGTAGCATAGTTGGGATGGACAGTAGCTAGCGCATTGGTTTGATAGTAGCATAGTTGGGATGGACTGTAGCTAGCGCATTGGTTTGATAGTAGCATTGTTGGGATGGACAGTAGATAGCACATTGGTTTGATTGTAGCATAGTTGGGATGGACAGTAGCTAGCACATTGGTTTGATAGTAGCATAGTTGGGATGGACAGTAGCTATAACATTGGTTTGATAGTAGCATAGTTGGGATGGACAGTAGCTAGCACATTGGTTTGATAGTAGCATAGTTGGGATGGACAGTAGCTAGCACATTGGTTTGATAGTAGCATAGTTGGGATGGACAGTAGCTAGCACATTTGTTTGATGGATGGACAGTAGCTAGCACATAGGTTTGATAGCATTGTTGGGATGGACAGTAGATAGCACATTGGTTTGATTGTAGCATAGTTGGGATGGACAGTAGCTAGCACATTGGTTTGATAGTAGCATAGTTGGGATGGACTGTAGCTAGCGCATCGGTTTGATAGTAGCATTGTTGGGATGGACAGTAGATAGCACATTGGTTTGATTGTAGCATAGTTGGGATGGACAGTAGCTAGCACATTGGTTTGATAGTAGCATAGTTGGGATGGACAGTAGCTAGCACATTGGTTTGATAGTAGCATAGTTGGGATGTACAGTAGCTAGCACATAGGTTTGATAGCATTGTTGGGATGGACAGTAGATAGCACATTGGTTTGATTGTAGCATAGTTGGGATGGACAGTAGCTAGCACATTGGTTTGATAGTAGCATAGTTGGAATGGACAGTAGCTAGCACATTGGTTTGATAGTAGCATAGTTGGGATGGACAGTAGCTATAACATTGGTTTGATAGCATAGTTGGGATGGACAGTAGCTAGCACATTGGTTTGATAGCATCATAGTTGGGATGGACAGTAGCTAGCGCATTGGTTTGATAGTAGCATAGTTGGGATGGACAGTAGCTAGCACATTGGTTTGATAGTAGCAAAGTTGGGATGGACAGTAGCTAGCACATTGGTTTGATAGTAGCATAGTTGGGATGGACAGTAGCTAGCACATTGGTTTGATAGTAGCATAGTTGGAATGGACAGTAGCTAGCACATTGGTTTGATAGTAGCATAGTTGGGATGGACAGTAGCTATTACATTGGTTTGATAGCATAGTTGGGATGGACAGTAGCTAGCACATTGGTTTGATAGCATCATAGTTGGGATGGACAGTAGCTAGCGCATTGGTTTGATAGTAGCATAGTTGGGATGGAAAGTAGCTAGCAAGTTGGTTTGCTAGTAGCATAGTTGGGATGGACAGTAGCTAGCACATTGGTTTGATAGCATCATAGTTGGGATGGACAGTAGCTAGCGCATTGGTTTGATAGTAGTATAGTTGGGATGTACAGTAGCTAGCACATAGGTTTGATAGCATTGTTGGGATGGACAGTAGATAGCACATTGGTTTGATTGTAGCATAGTTGGGATGGACAGTAGCTAGCACATTGGTTTGATAGTAGCATAGTTGGGATGGACAGTAGCTATTACATTGGTTTGATAGCATCATAGTTGGGATGGACAGTAGCTAGCGCATTGGTTTGATAGTAGCATAGTTGGGATGGACAGTAGCTAGCACATTGGTTTGATAGTAGCATAGTTGGGATGGACAGTAGCTATTACATTGGTTTGATAGCATCATAGTTGGGATGGACAGTAGCTAGCGCATTGGTTTGATAGTAGCATAGTTGGGATGGACAGTAGCTAGCAAGTTGGTTTGATAGTAGCATAGTTGGGATGGACAGTAGCTAGCACATTGGTTTGATAGCATCATAGTTGGGATGGACAGTAGCTAGCGCATTGGTTTGATAGTAGTATAGTTGGGATGTACAGTAGCTAGCACATAGGTTTGATAGCATTGTTGGGATGGACAGTAGATAGCACATTGGTTTGATTGTAGCATAGTTGGGATGGACAGTAGCTAGCACATTGGTTTGATAGTAGCATAGTTGGGATGGACGGTAGCTATTACATTGGTTTGATAGCATCATAGTTGGGATGGACAGTAGCTAGCGCATTGGTTTGATAGTAGCATAGTTGGGATGGACAGTAGCTAGCGCATTGGTTTGATAGTAGCATAGTTGGGATGGACTGTAAGTAGTGCATTGGTTTGATAGTAGCATTGTTGGGATGGACAGTAGATAGCACA